>NC_080715.1:27006854-27221854 GCF_019097595.1 Hemibagrus wyckioides | reverse complement strand
TATTCACTCAATCATTCACTCACTCACTCACTCACTCACACACTCACTCACCCACTCACTCACACATTCACTCACTCACACTTATTCACTCAATCATTCACTCACTCACTCACTCACTCACACATTCACTCACTCACTCACACATTCACTCTCTTGCTAACTCACTCACACATTCACTCACTCACTCACACACTGACTCACTCACTCACTCACACACTCACTCACTCACTCACACACTCACACACACTCACTCACTCACTCACACACACACACACACACACTCACATACTCACTCACTCACACACTCACACACTCACTCACTCACTTACACACTCACACACACACACACACTCACTCACACACTAACACACACACACACTCACTCACACACTAACACACTCACTCACTCACTCTCTCATTAACTCTCTCACTCACTCATTCACTCACTCATTCACTCACTCACACACTCACTCACTCACACATTCACTCACTCACTCTCTCGTTAACTCACTCTCTCACTCACTCATTCACTCACTCACTCACACACACTCACTCACACATTCAGCATTATATCCTTATTTATTCCATACATATACCTCCTCTTTGGCCTTCCTCTTTGCCTCCTGCCTGGCAGCTCCATGCCCAACATTCTCCTTCCAATATACTCACTCTCCTCTCTTAATCTGGCCTCTCTAATGTTGTCCCCCAAACGTCCAACATGAGCTGTACCTCATAATGATGTACTCATTATGCTGAAAGCACAGATAAAACTCCAAAAAGAAAAGGGAGCTTGGATAACGTTTGGATTTCTTGCTGAAGATATGTCGACTAAGAAAAAAAACACAAGTCCATGCAAGCACCATGCTGAGTGTCAGCACTGTAGGATGATGATGTAATGATAGGGGATATAACAGGAAGCGTGGTAAAAATAGCGACAGTGGAGTGCTGAAGGATCACGAACATCATTACCAATCAGGTTCATCCCATCACAGCAGCAGTGAATAGGCATTTTCAGCTAAATCCCCTGTGCAAAATTATCCAGGAAGAGACAATTAGCTCCGTTTAATGCAGTCGCCAGAATCACGATCCAAATCATGCTCTGCGGTGAGATAAAATGAACCATCATTCAATTTAACACCACTGTGCAAAAAGATATCATGGCTTCTGAAATGCTTTTGATATCACATTTATTCTATAGTCCAACAGACCGAGACAGATATGAAGGGGAAATGGAATACAGCGCTATATTTAGTAGGATACGGTTTTATAGCTTAAATTTAGATATTGTTTCTTTTGTAATTCTTTAGCTAGGTCGTGTGATCATGCTTTGGAGCGATGAAGTTTTTGTGCTCGATTTATGAGGGAGAAAATCATTTTCACAACGATAATGGGAGAATATGAAGAATTGCGATAGTCCTAAAATGCCATAGGAGTAACTCAACCTGCTGAAACATTTCAGCTCTATGGGCTTAGAATATTTCAGTTCAGTTCAGTTTAATTTGCACAGAGCTTTTAACAACGGATATTGTCGCAAAGCAGCTTTAAAGAGGCTCTGCATATGTTGATTCAGAGAAATGGTTGTATTTAGTGAAAGGAAAATAACAGCTGTCTTATAATTTTAATAAAGAAATTGTGCATTGGCTTATTGCTCTGAATAAATTCTGACTTTCCAGTGACCTTACAAACAATACATACAGATATGTTCAGGTACAGGTACATTATATACTGCTGTATATTTACTAGATATAGTAGTGTAAATAAGATTTACAGCATGTAGGTTTGATTTTGCTTTGTTTTTCAAATGTCACTCACTCACTCACTTGTTCATTCACTTGTTCACTCACTCACTCACTCACTCACTCACTCACCCCTTCATTCACTTACTCACTCACTCACTCACTCACACATTCACTCACCCATTCACTTCTTCACTCACTCACTCACTCACTCACTCACTCACTCACCCATTCACTTCTTCACACATTCACTCCTTCACTCACTCACTCACTCACTCACACACTCACTCACACATTCACTCCTTCACTCCCTCACTCACTCACTCACACATTCACTCCTTCACTCCCTCACTTACTCACTCACACATTCACTCCTTCACTCCCTCACTTACTCACTCACTCACTCACTCACACATTCACTCCCTCACTCACTCACTCACTCACACATTCACTCCCTCACTCACTCACTCACACATTCACTCCTTCACTCCCTCCCTCCCTCCCTCCCTCACACATTCACTCCCTCACTCACTCACTCACTCACTCACTCACTCACTCACACATTCACTCCTTCACTCACTCACTCATTCACACATTCACTCCCTCACTCATTCACTCCCTCACTCACTCACTCACTCACTCACTCACTCACTCACTCACCCATTCACTTCTTCACTTACTCACTCACTCACTCACTCACTCACTCACACATTCACTCCTTCACTCCCTCCCTCCCTCCCTCCCTCCCTCCCTCACTCACTCACCCATTCACTTCTTCACTCACTCATTCACTCACTCACCCATTCACTTCTTTACTCACTCACTCACTCACTCACCCATTCACTTCTTCACTCACTCACTCACTCACACATTCACTCCTTCACTCCCTCCCTCCCTCCCTCTCACTCACTCACTCACTCACCCATTCACTTCTTCACTCACTCACTCACTCACCCATTCACTTCTTTACTCACTCACTCACTCACTCACCCATTCACTTCTTCACTCACTCACTCACTCACTCACTCACCTATTCACTTCTTCACTCACTCACACATTCACTCCTTCACTCCCTCCCTCCCTCCCTCCCTCACTCACTCACTCACTCACCCATTCACTTCTTCACTCACTCACTCACTCACTCACTCACTCACTCACTCACTCACTCACTCACCCATTCACTTCTTCACTCACTCACTCACTCACTCACTCACCCATTCACTTCTTCACTCACTCACTCACTCATTCACTTCTTCACTCACTCACTCACTCACTCACTCACCCATTCACTTCTTCACTCACTCACTCACTCACTCACCCATTCACTTCTTTACTCACTCACTCACTCACTCACTCACTCACCCATTCACTTCTTTACTCACTCACTCACTCACCCATTCACTTCTTCACTCACTCACTCACTCACTCACCTATTCACTTCTTCACTCACTCACTCACCCATTCACTTCTTCACTCACTCACTCACTCACCCATTCACTTCTTTACTCACTCACTCACTCACCCATTCACTTCTTCACTCACACACTCACTCACCTATTCACTTCTTCACTCACTCACTCACTCACTCACATATTCACTCCTTCACTCCCTCCCTCCCTCCCTCACTCACTCACTCACTCACTCACCCATTCACTTCTTCACTCACTCACTCACCCATTCACTTCTTTACTCATTCACTCACTCACTCACTCACTCACTCACCCATTCACTTCTTTACTCACTCACTCACTCACTCACCTATTCACTTCTTCACTCACTCACTCACCCATTCACTTCTTCACTCACTCACTCACTCACCCATTCACTTCTTCACTCACTCACTCACTCACTCACTCACCCATTCACTTCTTCACTCACTCACTCACTCACTCACTCACTCACCCATTCACTTCTTCACTCACTCACTCACTCACTCACTCACCCATTCACTTCTTCACTCACTCACTCACTCACTCACCCATTCACTTCTTTACTCACTCACTCACTCACTCACCCATTCACTTCTTTACTCACTCACTCACTCACCCATTCACTTCTTCACTCACTCACTCACTCACTCACTCACCCATTCACTTCTTCACTCACTCACTCACTCACTCACCCATTCACTTCTTCACTCACTCACTCACTCACTCACCCATTCACTTCTTCACTCACTCACTCACTCACTCACTCACCCATTCACTTCTTCACTCACTCACTCACTCACTCACTCACCCATTCACTTCTTCACTCACTCACTCACTCACTCACTCACTCACTCACTCACCCATTCACTTCTTCACTCACTCACTCACTCACTCACCCATTCACTTCTTCACTCACTCACTCACTCACTCACCCATTCACTTCTTCACTCACTCACTCACTCACTCACTCACCCATTCACTTCTTCACTCACTCACTCACTCACTCACCTATTCACTTCTTCACTCACTCACTCACTCACTCACCTATTCACTTCTTCACTCACTCACTCACTCACTCACTCACTCACCCATTCACTTCTTCACTCACTCACTCACTCACTCACCCATTCACTTCTTCACTCACTCACTCACTCACTCACTCACTCACTCAACTATATGACCTACATGACCAAAAAAACCCCAGAAATTCATATTTTAGCAGTATATTTCCATCTCTCTGCTGTCCTCTAGTGGATTAAACAGTCACCATCTTAGCTGACTTTATTTCCCCTGAAACTTGGCTGAGGATTTCATCTGCATGTCTGTGTGAGTTCTATGCCTGCATGGCCAATTCCATGTGTAGCCTGTTCTAACAAATAGCTTTGAGCCTGTCCATCTAATGATAAGCCTGATAGCTGAACAACAATATGCAAGGAAATTCTAAAAATACAAGCCATAGAAACCTGGAAACAAATAAACAGGTCAACAGTTGGCAGCTGGTTGAGAAAACAGCACAGTGACACATTTTTAACTGCCTCAGGATTCCAGCATTGTTTAAAGTCTGGTTTTGTGGCTCTTGACAATTAGACCAGAACTTTTACATTTACAGCATTTAGCAGCATTTATCCAGACTAGCTTACAGCATATCCTCCTGACTGTTTACTAATCAGAGAAAGAGAATAGAATCAAACCAAAACCCTATTGATGGAGACTAGTCAAGTCACAAAGCTTTTATTGTTGATAATTCAAATATCGACTATATATAGCTGACACAGTACATAGTGAAATGAGTTCCTCCATAGTTCCTCCAGGACGCTGGCGTGACATAAAACAACACAGACCTAAGGAATAAGAGCTAAGTAAATTGCTCTAGCCACATAAAGTGCATAACATGCAACCAAGCATGCAAGACAAGGACAGTACAATGCAGACAATACAATACACTACAGGACAGATAAATGAAATAGCTCTGACCAGTACACAGTCTGTATGGACTATTGTGCAAAAAAAAAGAGTGCTTGTAAACATATGTACATATATGGGAGCAGCATAAAAGTGCAACGAAACAGAAACAGTTTGAAAGCACTGAAAAAAGTGGTGCTGTAAAAATAGATGTATATTGAACGTGTGTGTTTGTGTGTGTGTGTGTGTGTGAGTGAGTTCAGTCTAGTTCTGGCAATTAAGGAGTCTGATGACTTGAGGAAAAAAACTGTTACACAGTCTGGTTGTGAGGCCTGAATGCTTTAGTACCATTTCCCAGACAGCAGGAGGGTGAAGAGTGTGTGTGATGGGTGTGTGTTTGTGTGTGTGTGAGGGGTGTGTGGGGTTGCCCACAATTTTGTTGGCCTTATGGATTCAGTGTGTGTTATAGATGCCCATGACAGAAGGAAGAGAGACTCTGAGCATGATCTCAGCTGTCCTCACTATCCGCTGCATGGTCTTGTGATCCAAGAAAGTGGAATTCCCAAACCAGGCAGTGATGCAACTCGGGACAATCAGGTTCTAATCAACCTGTAGACTGTAAAATGTCTACGTAAATGTTTTATTATAAGTGATATATATTATAAATAATGAAGTCTAATTTATTTCCTAGTTTTTAAACTATTTATGGAATTTTTTTGCATTTATTTTTTTTAAATCACAAAGTAGACTGCTTTAATATAATGACTATTTAGTTATCTTAGAGGTGGAAAAGTGCACATCATGACATTTCTTTAAAATAAGAGGATGTGGCCTACATTTACTTGTTTAATGTAAGGCAGTCAGAGAGCATTATAGCAAGTTTCATATTTTAAAAGAATTTCCTAAAAAGAAATAATTTTTTTTAGACTTCACCATGACCAGGATAAAGAATTAAAACAAATGGACTAATTCTAAACACAGCTTTATTCCGTTTACTCCTGAAACAATTAAACCCCATACTGAAGGTCAGCATTGTAAATAATCAATGTATGAGTTCAAAAATAAATACACAACATGCGGCAGTTTTGTAATGCTTCACTTCACAGCAGTATACACAACTGATTGGCCTGATCACAATCACCCACAATGCTGTAATAACCCAGACATACAGCCTCTGCTCCAGCATTGTACACTGGATGATTTCGAGCCTTTGTTATCTGCTGATTTGTCTATTAGTTTTGACTGTTGTCTGATTATCATTACCCCATTTCTACTTCATGCCTGTATGTGATTGCCTGACCCTTCTTTCGTTTTCGAGGTCCTTTTGTCTGTTTGCTGAAAGCTTCTGAATGAAAGCCATAAACCTGCACCTGCATCCATTTGTCCACCTCTGAGAGATCCATGCCATGCTGAGAATCCTCTTCAACAACCGATGATGACCAGTTCAGACTTTGTGTCTACTCCATGAAACTAGCTTATAATCGCCCAAATATCTTGCCAAATATGACGGAGCTCCTTCCAAATACCAGAGTTTCCTTCTACACTGCTTCTTCTCAAAAGCCAAGACAAAGTAGCTGAGCTCTCTCTATCTTGCTTCTCTCTGTGCAAGAGCTCTCTAAGGTGCCTCTGCTTTTTGAAAGATCATCAGTGGCATAATGCATTTATTTGACAGATCAAATACACAATCCGACCTGCATTAATAACTAGTCTATTGATGGAAATACATGGTATAGTCAAATGTTTGCAGACACCGAATATATGCTTGTTGAACATCCTGTTCCAGATTTATTCCCACTTTGCTCTTCTAATCAGCTCCACTCTTCTCTCTTCTGGAAGGGTCTCCACTAGATGTTCAGCTGCAAATGCATTACTGAGATCAGACTCTGATGTTGGGATGTTGATCAGACTCCAGTTTCAGTTCATCCCAAAGGTGTTCACTATGATTGAGTCAGGGTCAGGGCTCTGTGCAGGACACTCGAGATCTTCCACTCTCTCCAACTTTTACCTCCACACCATGTCTTCATGCAGCTGCTTTGGTCATGTTTGAACCCTGTTAGTTCCAGTGATGGAAAAGCCTTTCTGTACAGTTGTGTTATTTTAACTCTGTAGCATCAGTTTGGAGAAAACCCACATATAGACAGGTACCATAACAATGTACAGATCTTAGGGCACTGTGCTTTATTTCTGACTGGTCACAACATGGCCACCAGGTGTCAGGAATAAACCATTTTTCCGCACGTGTCAGGCACAGCCTCTATTCAAGTTGATAAAATGTCAGTCTCACATCAAGTGTATCTGTTTTTACCTGTTAAGGTACAACCAGCATCTTGTCACGTGATCTTAATATTTAAAACAACAACAACAACCTGGAGTCAGAATGCAGTGAAGTAAAGATCACATTAATTTCAGGTGATAATTACACTATGGTATATTCGTTTGACATTTTATGAGGTTTACCTTCAATATAATGTAATTTTGTATATAATTAATAGATATAGCTCATGTAGTTGGTGTCATGAGTGGAAATAGCCACTGACTAGAACATTGATTCCACAAGTCTAATCAACAAGGCTACATCTCAGCCCTTTTACTTAAACTGTAATAATAATAATAATAATAATAATAATATCAAGATTTTGGACCAGCTCCAGTTGTGTTCCACTTCATAAAGATTTTGTACATTCAAGAAGAGAATATGCCAACCCCATGTGGACAACCTTCTAATCGATACATACAATAACATTTTACATATGCTGTATCTGCATCCCACAACTCCAGCTGACTGTTTATGACTGTAGAAAGAACATTATTCATAATCACACTCTCTGGTGTTTATAATAATTTATAATCACACTCTCTGGTGTCACCCAGATGAGGATGAGGTTCCTTTTTGAGTCTGGTTCCTCTCACGGTTTCTTCCTCTTACTATCTAAGGGAGTTTTTCCTTGCCACAGTTGCTTCAGGCTTGCTCACTAGGGACGATTTTGTCTAACATTAATCTTTTACTTTTGTACTATGTTTCTTATGTTCTGTAAATCTGCTTTGAGACAATGTCCACTGTTAAAAGCACTATACAAATAAAATTGAATAATAATGATAATAATAATAACAATAATTATAATATAGTCTATGTTTCACTGATTTTTCCTCACTTGTTTTGTGATATCTCACAACTTTAAATATTACATTTGGTCACACTGGGGCATTTTAAGCATGATGATCTCAAAAGACGATTCACTTTCTTACTCTTGTGTAACTTGGACTGGGCTTCTGAATGCAGTCAATTAGTGCTGTGTTAGCCTTTGCAATGTTTAAGTTATCGATCTGGTCTGGGAGAGCAACAATTTACAAGTAGGACCTACACTAATAGAGAAGATGATGGAAACTCAGAATCAGAAGATTTGCCCACTGAGACACTCTCAGATCCTCATATTGTAGAGGGTACATAGATAATCTGAAAATATTATTCTACTGTAATCCTTTGAGACTCTTCGGAGATGTACGACATGTGCTGAATCAGCCCTTGAAGCAGAAACTGGTCTTCTCTACTTAATGGAGAAGAAGAGGGAAAAACCACTAGGGTCCTACTAGAGATCTATTAATACCAATTTGAATTTATTACTGGTCTTGAATGGTTTTATCAGACGTAGGCATTATTTATTTATTTATTTATTTATTTATTTATTTATTTATTTATTTATTTATTTATTTATTTATTTATTTATTTAACCCAAATTAGATGTAATATAGATGTTTTCTGGGCTATTAAAATTAGTTAAACCTACAATATAAGGTATTAATTATCAACTAATAAGCAGAAATATCCTTCTAAATATTAATTAAGTACACTTATTAATTATATTAAGTGCTTTCTTGTCTGCATTCGAAATTACAGGCAAATTTATCAGAATCATTTTAAAAGTTTTAACCAATTGACCAGGGCAGGGTCACTCACTCACTTACACACACTCACTCACACACACACACACACACACACTCGCACGCACGCACACACACTCACTCACACACACACACACACACATGCTCGAAGTTATTGCTACTCAGGACAACACTAGTGATTACTGTCAGTGTGACACAGCATTGATTCATGTTCTCTGCTCTAACTGTTTTAATCAGAACCATTCCCTGCTGGGAATTAATGTGACGTGTCAAGAGATGGCTCTTAATTTTTGCTCCATTAGCGACTAAGTTCTGAATGAACCTATTACAACTTTAAAGACTTTAAAAATGACTTCATGAGAAATCTTTGAACTCGTTCTGATGTGAGATTGCAAACGCGGCAACTTTTTGTTCACCGATGAAGACAATTTGTGTGGCTCGGTCAATGCAGCATTAATCTCCGAGATGTAAGAAAAACACCAAATCCTTATGGAAAGTCATTATAAACAGTAGATGTTATTAGACCTCTACACTGTTAATTGCTGGTGCATCATGCAGAGGCTTCCCGCATCTCACACTTCTAATTAATGGCATGTTGCTACAGCAACAGGAACAAACCCAGTATTGCAATTATCTTGTAGAGCTAAAGACACATCAACAATTAAAGCAAGCGAACTAACTTTGCTTGAGCAGGATCGCTTTTTTTTACTTTAGCATAGATTCAATATCTTCAATAATGAAAGAAACCTGTATAAAGAGAGTGAACATCTCTGCTTTTCCTTTTTCGTCCAATTCAGTATATTTTGCTGTAGCTGCTTGTTTGTCATCTGCTCCTGTTTTTCTCCAGCAGCCAAACATAATGCCCTTCATAAACACAGAACATTAAAATGACTCACCCAGCATAATGACTGGAAAACAGTCAGTCACCCCCTCTCTGTTTCTTTGGTATGAATGCCATGAGAGTACAGTGTTTGGCAAAAGGAAGCCTTGCTGCCATCAATAGCAATAATTAACAGACAAATGAGCATGCAATGGGGGGAATGGAGTCCGGCTCTGCATGAATCTTACATACGCAAGCTATAAGCTATAGTCTTCTTTGTTAACAAATATTTTTTAATAATGAAGAACTGCACTGAGAGTCACAAAATCACTTCCCGTTAGAGCAGCAATTCTTCTTAAGAATGTACTGTATTAAACACCGAGGTTGCCATAAGATTCAAGATTCTGGCTGTGTTGAATATTCAGCTGCATTGAATATAATCCTGTAAGAATCTAATAGCTGCTCTGGCTATCAGAGGGCAATTTGTGTCAGTTTCAGACATTTATTCTATCAGATTTTTTTTTATAATACAATGTATGATAATTTCAAACAGCTTTCAATCATATTGCCAAACGTTTTGGGATGTCTGCCTTTACATGCACATGAATGTAATATGGACTTTTCCTGCCCTTTGCAGCTTCAACTTTTCTGGGAAGGATTTCCACAAGCTTTAGGAGTGTGTTTATGGGAGTTTTTTGACCATTCCTCTAGAAGCGCATTTATGAGGTCAGGCGCTGATCATCCCAATGGTGTTCTATCAGGTTGAGGTCAGGACTAAGAGGCCGAGCCCAACCCTCAAAAACAACGCCTGAATTTAATGATTTGGAGGGTGTCCCAAAACTTTTGGTAATATAGTGTACCACAAAAAAAACTGCACAGGAGATTTGTACATACCTTTGTTAGATCTGTGTTAGAAAATGAAGAGAACAGAAATCTTCAAGCAAAGGTTTGCATTAATAGGAACTACTTTATATTGTTTATATTCTGATAAAATGAGGGCCGGACATCTGAGAGGACATGTTATATAAAAGCACTTCAGCTAATGGCTGAAGATGCTCCTGGATGTCATGCCAAAGATGAAGAACTGTTCAGAATATTTATCTTCTGGCTCTGTGCACTCTAGCATCTCCACATCCTCCTGGCTGACTTGCTGCACTCCGTAACACAGTAGAAATCCACCACCTCTGTGTTTGTATTGCTGATAAGCTGGAGGTGGATCTCTCTGCACCACAAGTCCTCCACCAGTCTCCTGTACTGTGAGCCAATTCCATTGTGACTGCAGCCTATAATGGACAAATCAGCAGAGAAAATGGTAACTGATTTTAGTGTTTGTTTCCTAGACATGATAGAAGATCAATTTTGGATTGAAAGATTACTGAAATATAATTTTACACTTTATATTTTTGTGTGTTGTATCCTATAACTGACTAAGCTGCTGTAACACAAGAATTTCTTACAGTTGGGATGGGATCAATAAAGTATATCTATCTAAGTTAAGTTGTCTTTATTTGTCACATATACATTACTGCACTGTGAAATTCTTTCTTTGCATATCCTATCCTTGGGGGTTGAGGTCAGAGCGCAGGGTCCGCCATGATGCAGTGCCCCTGGAGCAGTGTGGGTTGAGGGCTTTGCTCATGGACCCAACAGTGGCAGCTTGGCAGTGCTGAGGCCAACTCTGATCTTCCAGTCAACGAGCCTTAACCACTTCAGCTACCTATTATTTTTTCTATATTTTTATCTATCTATCTATCTATCTATCTATCTATCTATCTATCTATCTATCTATCTATCTATCTATCTGTCTGTCTGTCTGTCTGTCTGTCTGTCTGTCTGTCTGTCTATTTATCTGCCTGCCTACCTACCTACTTGTCCGATTGCCTTTCTGCCAACCTAGAGGTTTTTTTTTTTTTTTCACAGGGTTTGCCTTCATCAGTAAATGTATCCTCACACTGGTTCACTGGGTCAGAGAATAAGAGTACAAAAAATTTTTGGATTAAAAAAAATACATTGTTTTTTGTTTGTTTTTTTAGTTAAAAAAGCACTAATTTAAATAGTTAATTTAGAATTAGGTCTTTAGTCACTGTTTGTGAATCCATTAGACCCCACAGCCTGTTTAGAGCTTCCTCTCAGCTCCAATGATCCAATGAAAGCTGTTCATTGATGGTACGGTCCTCGGTGCAGGAAGGAAAGATGGGTGATGTCTTGGCAGAAATAACCCCAAATAACTAATGCCATCTCTGATAATTGATCATTTATCAATAAGCATGTTTAGATTTCATCTCCATCAGCTTCACGGTGAAAGGTCATAATGACAAACGGTCAAACAGAAACCTAGACATGATAGAGGATCACTTTGGGATTGAAAGATTAGAGACTAACCTCTGACTGTGGTTCTGAGACCTGAAAAACATGATGTGAGATTTCTGTATTAACTTCTCACATGACTCAACTGTGAAGATGGAAATATGCATATGAGTCACTGGTGAGAGTGAATCTTAACTGGTGGAGACACCCACTGTGTGATTGTTTCGGCAGGTTAATCAGGGCATGAAAAATGTATCTGAAGCATAATCAGGTGAGTAGGAAAGAAAGGAACAGATACAGACACAAAGCATATGCATGCACTTATCCAGGGGATAACATCTATATAAGGGCGCTAAAATTGTTTTAAGAATTAGTTACAGGGTAGTGCCATTTCAAAAAAAAAAAAAATGCATCAACAAATACTATATTTGTTCAATCCTGAGCATGAGGAAATCGTATGAATATGTGATGAGTGGTAAAACAGTGAGTCTGACAGTATACTACTACAGCTGAAAAAAATGTCAGCATCAAATTGTAAATGGTAAATTATTCAAATGTAATTTAGATACACATCACAAAGCATTTCTAATTTGAATAGATTTACAGCATGCAGAAGGAAGGCTTGGCTTGGCTTTCCCTCAAAATATTTATTACCCTGTATCACTATAGTGTTCCTATATAATAAAGTGACGACAGTCTACATAGTATATAAATATAATCAGATTCTACATGGTTGCTCACGACTAACGGCTAATGTCACACATATATTAGTACAATGTCCTCAACCTTCTCCTTTTTTTTATTTGCCTGAAATCCCTACTTCCTGTCAAAAAACTATATCGTAGTACTGAAAGTAAAAATCCTTTGAAAAGCAGAGATCAGTCAGATAAAAGGAAAGTTTCTTTCATGTCTTGCTCACATTTGATTGGCAGACACAGGCTTAGCTGATCTAAGAGAAGGAACTGCAGAATTTTCCTAAGAATTCACCAGAAGATAGAAATTCAGTCCCAAATCTGTGTGTATGAGAGAGAGAGAGAGAGAGAGACGGAGTGAGAGAGACAGAGAGAGAGAGTAAGAGAGGGAGAGAGAGAGTCAAAGAGAGGGAGTCAGAGAGAGAGAGAGTCAGAGAGAGAGAGAGAGAGAGAGAGAGGAAGAGAGAGAGAAAATGAGAGAGAGAGACAACGAGTGTGACAGAGTGAGAGAGACACAGAGAGAGAGAGACACACAGAGAGAGAATGTAAATATAAGTAAGCAGAGCAGATTACGTTACTATCTGCTACACAAAAAAGCATAAAAGCTTCCTTAGCTATTCTGACTGATGTGCCATAGCATTAAAGAATACTCCAAGCCTGCAACACAAACAGATCTGAACCAAACATGTGTATATAACAAGCTCAGAAAGTGATTACTGGGATTTTGGATACTGCAGTTAGTGAGTCAGCAGAGGAGATCAAAGCAGAGGAAGTGCAGTTAAACAAGTATGTGGATGAAGGTGTTACCATGGTGTCATCTACTAACCTGAAAGATAAAGTGTGTGTGTGTGTGTGTGTAGGGTCATGATGAGGTCCACACATCCAATAGCCATTTATATTACACCAAAGAGGAGCATGCACATGCTTATTTATTGAGCTTTCTCCTTGTTACAAAGCAGCTGATGCTGCAGCGTGCTCGTGGAACTGAGTACTAGTTTTATCACATTTATATCTGGTGAAACTCTTCAGCTGCATCTTCTGTTTCCTCCTGCGTACATGTGAAGAACACTGCAGCAAACTCATTCCTATTATTGTAAGATCACGTGTGCTGTGTTGTAAAGATCACGGACAATAAAAATATTTCAGTGGCAGAGGGAGTGCTTGAACATTCTATCCAGGAGAAGTGGAGCGCCTCGACAATATATTACTCTCTGTGGAGGTTTAGTGAAGTGTTTGGACTGAATCTTGAAGTGGGCAAGGTTTTAGTTGGGGAAAAAAAGTTATTTAGAAATAAATATATATTAACCAAACCCTGGACACACGGAAAATGTAGTTCAGAGATGTGAGCATGACTGCCTTCTTAATTCTGTGATATTTTCATACTTATTCAGTTGGTTCTCCTTGTCAAAATATTAAAAAAAAAAAAACCCTTGTGACCTGGACCAAGCAGTTTCGAAGATTTAATAAAAGACTCTAAATGTAGCACGTTAATGAATATGGCATTTGTTTGTCTAACTTAAGCATGAAAGATCTCCTGATTTTATTATTATTTTATTTTATTTTATTTTATTTTATTTTATTTTATTTTATTTTATTTTATTTTGTTTTAATTTATTTATTTATTTATTTATTTATTTATTTATTTATTTATTTATTTATTATTTATCATCCTGTAGAATCCTAATCTCCATGCACACATCATACCTCTTCAGAGGGTGGTGTGATCAGCTGAGCACATCCGTACCAAGCTCCCTGACCTGCACTCAATCTACAACAAGCAGTGCTGGACCAAGGCCAGGAAGATCTTGAAGGACCTCAGCTACCCCAACAATGGACTTTTCTCTCTGTTGAGGTCAGGGAAGTGCTTCTGCTCCCTGAAGGCCAACACAGAGAGATTGAGGAGAAGCTTCTTCCTGCAGGCTATACGGTCTCTCAACCAGAACTCCACATAGGACTCAACTGATTGGACTAGTTATACCTCCTACACATGTGTTGGAAAACACCAAAACCAACCACACCTTACTACATTTGCACATTACAGGACTGTGGCACACCATACACATAGCAAACATATATGGCACATTCTACTCCGGCTTATATACAAGAGGACATCTGCACTTTAAAGATGGATAATACCACTGCTTCTCATCATCTCATCATCTTATTTCATTTCACTACATGACCACCCCGTACTGCTGCTAGCTGCACCTTGCACGTTATTGCACACTATACACTTTATATAGCTCTGAATAATACAGTTGTGTACATTTTACATTTTTTACATATATTCTATATTTCCTGCCTTGCTCTATTTATATTTTATTTATATTATATTTTATTTTTATTTACCTACTGTGGAAATTTGTAATTTTTATATTTTATATTTCGTATTTTATATTTTTTATATTTTACATTTTATTCTTGTATTTTTTTATTTACTTTTTTTCTGTCCTTATTCCTTTTTTCTTTTTCATTTTTAAGAGTCAAACAAACAGTGGTGTAAGCAGTTCACTGCATATCATACTGTGTACAATTATGTATGTGACAAATAAAATTTGAATTTATTATCTCAACCAGATGTGATGTGATGTGATCTTTCTGGCAAATAAAAAGTATTTACATATAAACAGAATAAAAGCTATTAGTATCTGTTCAGAACATAAGTGCTGAAACAAAAGGACTGTAATTTTGTATGTATGTAATTACTGTATTTTTGGGATTTTTTTTTTACTGTTTTTGTGTGTAGGTGCTGGCATGCATGATTAGTTTACAATACACTAAAAAAAAAAAAAAAGCAAAATAAAAAAACAATGTAGGCAAATGTAAACAAATATTTCCCTTAATTAAACTGTAAACAAGATTTAATATCCTTAATCCTCTTTTTGTAGGTACCTTTACTAATTTCAACCTAAAATTGACTTATAATTGTCTTTTTTTTATATCATGCTAAAAAAAAAGAAGCAAGAAAGAAGCCTGCCAACACAATAAGAAATGTAAAGCTAAAAGCATATAAATGAAAATAATTCTATTACTAATATTAGAAATGTCACATACACATTATAGCACAGTGAAATTCTTTCTTTGCATACCCCATCCTTGGAGGTTGGGGTCAGAGTACAGGGTCAGCTGTGATATAGCACCCCTGGAGCAGAGGGGGTTAAGGGCCTTGTTCAACGGCCCAACAGTTGCAACCTGGCAGTGTTGGGGCTCGAACCGCCGATCTTCTGGGCAACAAGCCAAAGCCTTAACCACTTGAGCCACCACCCCTTATAAAGGAGACTATAAATAGGTTTAATGGTCTTATATTTCTTACAGATTATGATAATCTCATAAAGAGGAATATTAGTCAACTTGTCCTTTACTCAGCATGTCCTCACCTTGATAAGGATCATTTTTGCATTTATAGTGATGTTTTATTAATAACAAATTAAATAATTATTAAAAGGTGCTAATGTCATGAGACAGAAATGGACATTAAAATCACTAAAATGTTCCTATCTGCCAGAGCAATTAAGACCAACTGTGACTAACCACTGAGACATAGCATTCCAGATAAAAAGACAGACAGAAAGAGAGAGAGAGAGAGAGAGAGAGAGAGAGAGAGAGAAAGAGAGAGGCAGATAGATAAAATAAAATAAAATAAATAACTAGCACGGAGCCACAATGTGCATGTGAAATTCAAGAAAGCTGAATGAAAAATGAAAATAATAAAATAAATCGGCACTGCAGAAAACAAATCATTCAAATGAATGCAAACTGAATTCAAACGACACAAGCTCAAAGTTATGCATAAATCCAGCTGACTCATATCTACAGAGACATCACATTAAGAAGGACCACATGCCGGCATCCTGCTAACAATCTGCCATTTTCTTTTACACTTACGTGTAAATGTAGATTATTAATAAATGTCAGCAGCAGCAACTCGGAAAAATCTTACAGGTGGAAATTAATGTGTACTAAGAAATATCTGGCATAAAAGAATGCACAAAACCATTTTGAGGAAGTGAAGCAGGGTGACGTTTGACTGGTGTGTCAAACTTTAGTGCCATATTTGTGCTTAATTAATTGGTGTTCTGGGGAAACTTGCCAAAGAACATTTCAACCCAGCACTTAAAAAACTGGCACATGGAAGATGTTTAACATGAAGACAGGAAAGTGAATCTTTTGTGGGTGATGAATTTCCATGCAGTACAAAAAAATGCTTATTTAATATTAAGTAAATATTATATTTCTTTAGATATTTTTTGGTGGTTAGTATTGGATATAGTACTAGTATTAGATAAAGTTATTTCATAATACATTTTTTTTTAAAAATCAGGCAATTTTCTTACTCGATATATCCATTCATATTTTCTACATAATTGAAATAAAATAATAATAAATTAATTTTAATGAATTTATTTAAATAATTTTGTATTTATGAACAAGGGTAAACAAATAATGAAGAAAATCTGTTGTCTTGACTGGTCAGCATGACGTGACCAACTGAGAAAAGGAGAGGTCCTGCAAGAGTGTTTACAAGGCCACAAGGATCTTGGGATAAAAAGGAAAAGCTAAATGCCTTAATTTATGCCACACTTCATGTTCGCTATGTCACGTGTTCCGTGAAGCCTACGCTCCAGCCTACGCACTTCAGTGTCATTATGCCATATCACTAGGTTGAAAGACTTGAAAAAGGTCACTCCGGCTGAGGCAACAGCTTTTTACTCATACTTCCATACAGCTTAGTTTCCAGAGAAACGGATCGTATTGTATACGTTTTTAACTTGTTTTGGCCTCATCCATAAAGAGTACTGCAATCTCTTAACATTCTCCTGCTTCAGCTGGGTCAGAGCACCAAAGTGCACTCAGTGTGTAGAACAGCCACTGGACAGAAATGACCAGATATTGAAAACAGTTCCACTAGGAAAGGACTGGAAGCGAGCCTACACTCAAACCTGTGGCCAATATCATAGCATTTATAAGAGCAGAAAAACATCCTAGAAACCCAGCAAAGAAACCAAAGCCAAGGAATTCTTTAGCCAAGAATTTTTGTAGAGTTCCTGTTTCAGAGAATGGCAGAAAAATGATCCCAATGAAGCTAGCCTTGGGAGAATTGAAGTATAAGGAAAAAACCTCCTTTTCTGGAGGTAGAGATGGAAGAGCAGAAGTAAGCATAAAATATTATGATGACCAATCACTCCATATATCCTCACTGTATTCTAAGAAACTATATGTAATAACGTTAACGTGAATAGCGATGCTAGATGGCTGTGTTTGCAAAAAATAAAAAAGTACTGGAGTACTCTACATAGACACAATGGAGGCCAGGTCACCTGAAAAACCACTCTGAAAGACCCAAAACACTGGAGGATCCCAGGTGGAAAAAAAAAAGAAAAAAGTGACAAATGTAATTCACAGCAACACCAATGATTCACCAAAAAAACCTCATTGTTTTTTCTGATGCCGTGATTGATGTGTAAATTACATACACCCAACTCCTGATGGATTATATTTACTGCACCATAAACAGCACAGCTCATGGGGAAAAAATATTCATATTTTCACCTGTAACACAAGAAGACTGAGTGAACATCTACAGCTGGTATTTAAATAAGTGGAGCTTCAGGAAATAGAAAGTAAATTCATTTTAACTGAATCACTTGATGCATGCATATAAATGTACCAGACTTTGTGTTGTGATTTAAACCACTGTTACAAAATCATTTTAAAAAATCAAGTCAATTTTATAATTGTCAAGAAAAATAAACTCAATCTAAAGAAAAATTACTTACTATTTTGTCATAACTGAATAAAAAAACATATTAATGGCAATTTAGGAAACATATTGGGTCTTCATGGGTGTAGGACTTTTCTTTTGTCCTCAATGTCGGGTTTAAAATGTTGTTGTAGCTTATTCATTGCATCAATAATCCAGCAACAGGACTGGCATGGTTATCCATCAGCTCCAGCAAGTCACACGTCACATGTTATTGATCACTCACATGTGTCTAATGTTACTCATTAGCACCTGCTGGTTAAGTTCTGGTTTCTGTGTGCTTCTTTTTCAAGCTTTACCAATTGTCAAATGTAACACAGCTTTATTTTTGCAGCGATTTATGGTTCTATTTTTTTTACACTCTAGAAAATAAATGCATCTGTGATATATTAACATGTTGTAGTATCGCTTCAGCACAGCAGATGTCACAGCAGTGTCATGCTTTGGACAATGTTCTGCTGGGAAACCTTGGGTCCTGTCATCCATGTGGATGTTACTTTGACACGTACCACCTACTTAGCATTGTTGCAGACCATGTACACCCTTTCATGGAAACGGTATTCCCTGATGGCTGTGGTCTCTTTCAGCAGGATAATGTACCGTGCCATAAAGCAAAAATGGAACGAGTTTGAGGTGTTGACTTGGCCTCCAAATTCTCCAGATCTCAATCCAATCGAGCATCTGTGGGATGTGCTGGACAAACAAGTCCGATCCATGGAGGCCCCACCTCACAATTTAGAGGAATTAAAGGATCTGCTGCTTGACAGGTCAGGGATGTTTGGCAGCAAAAGGGGGGCCAACACAATAAATCTAATCTAATCTACAATAACGGGATTTAGAAAATCTTCAGTATTTTCCCATTTTGTAACCCAGCTTTTCTAGAGTGACTAAAATCACTAAAAAAAGCTAAATTTTATCATTTTAATTCTTCCAGTTGACAGAAACAAACAAAATAAAACATTTTAAAAAATGGTACGAATGCAAGTTAAAATCTCAAGCAATGTTCCAAATTTCCTTATTCCTCATATTCTTCATAAAACATTATCTATTGGCCATAACATCCATCAATGCCTCATTAAACCATAGTTGTAAGGTGTTTCCCGCATCCTTTCAGACATCCGTTATCCCTTCATTTTTCTTCTTTCCACTTTTTTTATTTTAAACTGTACCAATTGAGCTAAACCATCATGCTATCGATTAAACTGCAAACATATCAGTGTAGAAAATAAACGCTACTGGGTTAAACAACCCCAATTTATTATTACTGATGAACCTGTATACACTATCTGGCCAAAGTTATGTGGACACCTGACTGTCATCCCATATGTGGCCGATCCAAACTGTTGCCAGAGATTTGGCAGCACATAACTCTAGAATGTCTCTGTAACATAATTTTCTTTCATTGGAACTGAGAGGCTCAAACATTTTCCAGCATGAGAGTGACTGATGAGGAAGAATGAATTCAGGCCTAGCCTAAAAGATGATGTTGATTCACATGGAAAGTAACAGTTGAATGCACAAGACATGAGGGGTTTACTGTACAGAAAGAACATGCATACATTATTAAATAATTGTAGAAATAATTGGTTTTAAAACGTTGTACATCACAACCACCGTTTGTTCTTAGTGGTTCAAATCACACATCACATTTCTGTAGCACTATAGATGTCCTTTGGCTCCGTTTAGAAAAAGAATGGGGAAAAAATAGCCTAAACAAATTACTCAGCATGTTTGGATCACTTCCAGGAGTCGATTCAGGAAAAAAAAAACTCACTTCCTTACTGTAATTCAACCGCGCTGCAGTTCACCTCGCTCACGTGCACTTGATCATTTACATAAAACAACACACGAAGCGAAAGATGCCAGGGTTCGAGTCAAGCGCTTAAAACTCTGCGCGTGATAAATACATAATCTTTTGAATAATTACGCAAAGGAGTAGTTAAATCAGCTGGAAAAAAATAAAGATCATTCATAACTCTTTCTTCTTTAATTATAAGACATATCTTTTTTTTAACGAACCCGTACATTACCAGTGTCGGTGGGTTGCCAGGTGATGCTTTTTAGCTGAACAAACTCTAAACGCGAAGAAGCACCACTCGAAATAAAACACAGATGGTGGAAACATCCCTAGGAGTTTGCATCCCAAGCGCTGAACCGGCGAGTCACGCGCATCCACCCGTTTTACGCTCTGATGACACGCGCTACTACAGCGTCAATTCAGCTCTAAACGGCTCACGTGCTGCGCTATACTATCGGTCGCGCGCGCACACGGACTGGGACACGACGCCGGGGGAAGTCGCGTAACGGAGCTCCATCTAGACTTCCCGAAGATACCTGTGAGTCTACCTTTAAACAACGGGAAGCGATGTCACACTTTGTTTCAGACCTCTCACGATTTGCGTATCTCCACTTTAATTTGTTGGGAAAGAAGTGAACGAGCGCGCGCGCTACTTCAGCGGTGGTGGTGGAGGAGGAGGAGGAGGAATGACGGGTGGCATCACAGGGAATGGAAGTGATACCTGAAACTGCATGTGTTATATGTGTGGGACGTGGACTTTGGGGAATGGAAATTTACTCCTAACATCACAGAGGGATTTGGATCTCGTTTCTCAGCTTTTTCTGCCAAACTGGCAACATGAAACACACACTCTGGTGGAACTTGGCCAGGTTTATTGTGTTCTGGAGGCTGGTCCATGCGCAGGTAAGTCAGCATCCATAAGATCACTTGTGAGCCTTGCTTGCTTCCATATGGTCTAGTCTTTAATATATAATGCTCCAAGTCTTTACAAAAATAGTAGTGTTGTGTATAATATACCTGTGTGTGTCAGTATTTAATATAAAGTAATTATTTTAACTCAATTTTATCATACGATTTTCTAACTCTTTTGTAATTTCCTAGTCACAAACTTTTGACCCTAATTAAGATAAAAGCAGAGGTAACTTTATCATACACTGCAAAAAAAAAAAAAAAAAGTGCAAATGTACACGGTTTACAGCAAAATTATATTTGTTATGTTACAGTATTGTACTGTAAACAAATAAGCAATTAGAGCATTTGTTTTGTACCAGAAAATGCAGTGCATTGTGGGATATTAAATGTTTTTGGCAGGGCTGAGAATGGTAAAAATTCTCCTAGTGCCAATATCTGAAAATTAGTGTATGATTTTTGTGGATGTTTATTTTAATGACTGTGTGAGTTAATTCAGTGGCTGAGCTGCTAATCGAGCTCGTTGTGGTGACTCAGTGGTTAAGGCTTTGCGTCACAGTTCAGAAGGTCACATGTTCAATTCTCAACAGCACCATGATGTCTTGACTCCTTGAGCAAGACCCTTAAACCTTCTTCTCAGCTGCATCCTGATGACTTAGTGGTTAGCATATTTCCTTCACACTCTGGGGTTTGGGATTGATTTGAGCCCCTGTTTCAGGGGTTTCCTTCCTAAATCAAAGACATACATTGTCTCTAAATTGTGTGTGATTGTGCCCTGATTAATCTCAGATAGGCTCCAGGTTTCCTGTTACCCTGCATAGAATAAGTGGTACAAACGGATAGATAAATATTGTACCTTAATTAATATTTTAGTGTAAAGCCTCATATATAATAAATGGCATAACACATTTATGATATCAACCTATTTAGGCAAAAAAAGTAGCACCCTAATAATATAACCACCTGTGTTCCTCTGAAAGGAGATTAAGGGATAGTGCCCATGCACATGCATAGATTTATACATATGGAAGTTAAAAATATGTAATGAATACTAAAAAAAAAAGTGGAATGTTCAACATCATCTACAGGTGTCTCGAACCCTGTTTGACATTACAGCAGTCTTCATCAAGTGTGAATTGATGTGTGAATTGAATAAATGCTTTCAAAAAATTTGGCACGCCTTAATAAATTCTTTTTCTTTCTTTCTTTATATGATTCTGTACTTCACACTTTCACTCACTGTTGTGACTTTACTTTATAAAATTATGGATGAATAAATTATTTCAGAGACTCCCAGATTCCCAGTGCTACTGCAAAGCAGCAACATGACTGGCATTCACTTTTCATTCACCGTTTTCTCTCACTCCCTCTCTCGCTCACTTACTGGGTCTTTGCCCTCACAATTTGTGAGCTACAAATATAACTGCATTACCAGAGGTTAGCAAAAAATCACAAGTGCCCATGTGAATGCAAGAAAGAAATAAACAACAGTGTTGAATTAACACCTACGCTGTTTATTTAAATATATCTATAAAGGTGAAATAAACACTGGGTATGTATTATAATTCCATGTAACCTATTGGGTCTAAGTTTTCTATCCACCTACATGTTTGCACGTCTCTCTAAGTTATGAGGTATCTAGTAAAACAAACATTTTTTATAGTATCACTGAAATTCAAAGCAATGTTGCAGATTTTTTTTTTTTGTATTGTTTGAATTTTAGGGCACAATATCTTGTGAATCTTTATAATGTTTTCAACACTTTGCTACAAACATCATATATAAAAATAAAAGTATGACAAAAAATAAATGATCACAACCCAATACTCTTTATTGGTCATTATTTTTTCAATACATTGTCTGTTTTATTTAATGATTCAATAACTTAATACTTATCTGAGACAGAGACCATTATGGCTTACATCTACTCACATGCCTCTTTTATTGTTACAAACTGCAAGAAACTAAAAAAGTGTCAAAATCTAGTGGAAAGCCTTCCCAGAGGATTGGAGGTTATTATAAAAGCTAAATCTGCACGAGGATGTTCGAAAAGCATGCTTGATTAAGATAGTGAGGTGTCCAGAAACTTTTGAGCATATAGTGTATCATTCATCCCTCTTTCTTCTTCATAATATTACACACCATATTACTGTAGTTCTGTACACCCAATATTACCACATGGGGATGTGGTAGCTTAGTGGTTAAGGTGTTGGACTACTGATCTGCAGGTAGGTTAGATTCACTGCCACTGCTGGGCCCCTGAGCAAGTTAACCCTCAGACGTTAACCCTCAGACACATAACATGAGATAAATGTGAGCTGCTCTGATGTGGTGTCTGCCGAATGCTATAAGTATGCATTAAAAGAGATATTTGTTTATTTTAGCTAGCTGTATGGCTCTAGACACAGTGATGTACCTCTTCCAGAAGTGAACCACCAGCTATCATTATCGCATAAAACTGAGGGATGTGGTAGCTTCTGGATCAGAAGGTTGTGAGTTTGAAGTCCCGGGTCCACCAAGCTGCCAATGCTGGGCCCTTGAGCAATGCCCTTAACCCTCAATTGCTCAGTTGTATAAAAAATTGAAATAAAAGGTAAGTCTCTCTGGATAAAAGTGTCCTGCCAAATGTCATAAAAGTAAATATAAAATCACTCTTCAGCATTGAGAACTTGTCTTTCCTCAGACACATCAATATTTTTCTGTCAGGTGTAACTATGTCAAACTATAGACTAATTTACAAAGCATAGCCAAAAAATTTGTTCTATACATTAAAGTCAAGGAGGACTATTTTTTGTAAATGTAAGTAAACAAATCCAATAAAAAATGATCTTTGTGGTTTGTTGATGCATTTTTAAGAGCAGATCTTTTTTTTTTTTTTTTTGCAGAATTCTGAACATTAGTGGTAGAGGCTGAAATGTGTATAGTTGATGGAAAGGGCCAGCAGAGTCATGGCCAGTGCATACTACTCCTGTGGGCTGTACTCAGAGTCCATTAGTATGATCCACTAATAGCAATGAATGGTTCTGTCACTGGCAAAAAGGTTCACCTGTGCCTTGCTTTCACAGACATAGGTCATATCCATGACACGTTCCTGACATGTTCCCTAGCAGGTTTAGGCTTCCTGAGGTACAGAGAACTGTCTGTCCTCATGCTGCCTTGATGTCTTGGTGTCAAATCTGGCAAAAAGAAAAGCTAAGTCAGGTGGATTCCTCTCAATTAAAGCTGATTTATGCATACTGATCTCACACCAAGGGGTCACATGCCACCCTGTGACAATACACTGCCCCTCAGACAGTGGGGCACCTATGACAACTGGACATCTAGTATCCACCGTGATGAATTTTGTGTCCTGGGAGCACATAGCAGCCAATCATCCAAATACGGTGTACGCTGATGGCTTGCACTTGTTTATTCACACAGCTATGTTGTAAACGTTCAGGAAAAGTAGGAAAAGTTCACCAGAACCACAGCGTGGACACTCAGAGGAAAAAATGCAGAAGAAGAAATTGACCGATAGGTAAAATGAGGAGTGAATGGAGGAAAAGTGACTCCCACTTCATGTTTTTGTGCTAGCAATCCAGCGCAGTAGTGAACAGCAAGGGAAGCGACTCAACCATGTTACTTGCACATAGCCACAGGGCAGCTAGGCAGTAGATGGAGGAAAAAGTGAGAACAAATCTGAGAGGGAGGACGTAACCCTGTGGGAAGAAAGATAAATATCTTTGAATGTACCGTTTATGCTTGGATGAATAATCTCCTGCTTTGTCTTGTGAATAAATCCATTCCTTTTCACAGAGAAGGTTGGAAAATGAGACTTTTTTTAAAAAAGGAAAAAGAAAAAAAGATTTTATTTGCAATGCTAGTAACGGACCATTTACTGGCCGGGAAAATGATAAGTGAGATTGAAGAGCTGTTATTGTGTTTACACAGTCCGGGCCAGATGGGGAGATCACTGCAGAAGAGCAAGTGCAAATGCTCCTGGATGCCAAACTTCAGTGCCTCCACACCGTCTCTACACATGACCTGGCAGGTAAGACGAAACACTCTGATGGTTTTATAGATATTTTTAAATCAGGGATTATATACTAGCAAAGAGCATCGAATACGGTCTCTGGTTGAAGCTGGTTTGAACTTGGCCGCCAATCCTGCTTCCTTCCTTCATGGAAAAAAGAAGTACATCCTTCAATTCCATGTCTTCATTTATTAGGAAGCAACTAGACTAAAGTCACAACAACAACAACAACAACAACAACATCAGATGAATAACAACTACATTCAGTCATTGAGTATGTTGTTACTAATGAAATGCACAAGATTGGTTAATCATGACAAAGTGACACATCTCTATAGTTGCACACATCTGTATAAAGCAGAACTTTTGGCAGTTTGGTGTAAATATTTACAATATCAGCCATTTTTTTTTATATCAATAATAAAAACAGTTAACATAATCACTGCTCATCCCCACCTTTCCAACCTCCACAGTCCACCACCTATACACAACACATAGAGAAATACATCCAAAAAACAAAACAAAACACACAATACACAACATTAGAGAAATAAATTTTCATTTATACACCAAATAAAATTAGTATGAAAAAACACAAATGGCTGTAACCATGATTTCACATGACGGACATGAGTGATCACTGAAAATACAGATTTTTGGGGACAATAATAAAATCTTAGCAGGTTTCCAGAGGTCAACACAGAGGTCATTCTCTTGACTAATGGTTTTAATGGAGAAAGCAGATTGGTAGAAATGGAGTACATTGCACACACCATGTACACCATACACACCATATAGTCTTCCATGTAATAAATTCCTAGAAATGATTGTTCTAGTAATATTTACTTTGAAATGTTTTATCCTCTAATATACATTACTTAAATTGACAATAAATTATATGTTTGTTTTTACTTTCATTCTGTTTGGATTCATATTTTTACTCCTATTTAATTTTGTTCATGTAAGACCTCATGGTGGAGGCATCATTTTTTATCAGACACTTTTTCTTATGAATAAAAAATGCAAACAGCACTTTTTTTTCTGGCAAATTCAGCAACTCGAAATAGAAAATGAAAATATGATAAAGTATGACATCCTACATTTACATTATGATCACAAAACCTTTATTTAATCTCAGAGATATATTACATTAACCTGAATGCCCATAGTTAACTGTTTTGACAGCAAATACAAGTCTCAACAAACAATAAGTCTTTTTTTTTTTACCTGATTTTTTTACCTGAGTCAGACAGAAAGGGAGAGAGAGAGAGAGAGAGAGAGAGAGAGAGTCAAGGAGTAAATCAGCTGAAAACAATTCAATTCATTTTATTTGTATAGCGCTTTTAACAAAGAGCATTGTCTCAAAGCAGCTTTACATAAGAAACAGTCCTAGATGTTATCCCAAGTGAGCAAGCCTGAGGTGACTGAGGCGACTGTGGCAAGGAAAAACTCCCTTAGATGGTATGAGGAAGAAACCTTGGGTCATTTGGGTGACAGCAGAGAGTGTGATTATATTGTGCATTTATGTGTAGTCAACTGTGTGATGCCGATACAGCATGTGTAGAATATTATGTAAATTAATAAGGAGGTTGTTGTCGTCCACAGCGTTGCTTTGAATACCCCAATCCTCACAAGCAGAACCCGGCTGGAGCTGGTCCATCTCCGGATGCCACTGGAGCCGGCACAGTCTCTGTATTCCTCAGGATGGGTAGAAGAAGGGAAACAATAGAACAGCATTAGCATAGCTACTGTTCATAATATTAGCAGTACTAGTTGATAATGTGCATTTAAACAGATGTACTGGAGTACAAGGTTATGGGATGTGTTAAATGTATGCCAGGCTAAAGAGATAAGTCTTTAGT
This sequence comes from Hemibagrus wyckioides, assembly GCF_019097595.1. Taxonomy (NCBI): domain Eukaryota; kingdom Metazoa; phylum Chordata; class Actinopteri; order Siluriformes; family Bagridae; genus Hemibagrus; species Hemibagrus wyckioides. The sequence goes on along the minus strand of NC_080715.1, from coordinate 27,194,725 downwards.
CTACATTTAAACTGGGAGACTGTGTCTGAGCCCCGAACACTGTCAGGAAGACTATTCCAAAGTTTAGGAGCTAAATACGAAAACGCTCTACCTCCTTTTGTGGACTTTGATATTCTGGGAACTACCAGAAGTCCAGAGTTTTGTGATCTTAAAGAGCGTGGTGGATTGTAACGTGTTAGAAGACTGGCTAGATACATGGGAGCTAAACCATTTAGAGCCTTGAACGTAAGTAGTGCTAATTTATAGTCAATTCTAAGTTTAACAGGTAGCCAGTGCAGGGATGATAATATTGGGGTTATATGATCATATTTTCTTGATCTGGTAAGAACTCTGGCGGCTGCATTCTGGACTAACTGTAGCTTGTTTATTGAAGATGCAGGACAACCACCTAGTAATGCATTACAATAGTCCAGTCTGGAGGTCATGAACTAACTTTTCTGCATCAGATACAGATAAAATGTTTCTAAGCTTGGCAATATTTCTAAGAAGGCTGTTTTTGTAATATTGGAAATATGATTTTCAAAGAACAAGTTGCTGTCTAATATTACACGCAGGTCTTTCACTGTTGAGCTAGTAGTAACAGTGCATCCTTCTAAATTCAAGCTGAATTGCGAGAGCTTCTGTGTGCTAGTTTTTGGGCCAATAAATAATATCTCTGCCTTATCAGAATGTAGTAATAGAAAATTATCGGTCATCCAATCTTTAATATCTTTAACACACTCAGTTAATCTAGACAAATTAGATAATTCATCTGGTTTTGATGAGATATATAACTGGGTATCATCGGCATAACAATGGAAACTAATCCCATGCCTTCTAATGATGTTACCCAATGGAAGCATGTATACCGAGAAAAGCAGAGGTCCTAAAACTGATCCTTGTGGGACCCCGTATTTCACTGGCACTACACTGGACAATTCTCCATTTAAAACTACATGGAGATGGTATCGTATAAGTGTCTGTCCTACCTGTCTGATCGATAAGTGGTATCGATCAGACAGGTAGGATCTAAACCATTTTAATGCCTGTCCCTGCATACCTATGTGATTTTGTAAGCGATCTACGAGAATGTTATGATCTATAGTGTCGAATGCCGCACTGAGATTAAACTTGATCCGAAGATAAAAGCAAGTCATTTGTGATTTTAACTAGTGCAGTTTCTGTACTATGATGGGGCCTAAAACCTGACTTCAAGGATATTGTTTTCCTGTAGGAAGGAGATATTATATTCCAAGTTGGCTTTTCCTCTGGAATGTACAGTCCAGTCCTCCATGCTGTTCTGCTGGCTGTAGAATGATAATTCCATCGTAATTTCTTTTCACACCATCACTTTTTTGAAGCATCCTTTACGTTGAATGTGCAAGCTGGCTCACTGAGTATAACACATGCTGGCTCAGCTCCTACCTTTTTGAGAAAACTGCTTCTGATCATTCTAAGCCAACCTTATGCTAGGGTCCTGTTTCTGGTGTAGTTTATAGTGCTTTAAAACTAATCTAAGCTAATAAGGGTGAAATCCTGCTATCAGGTTTGTATCACTGCCTACAATAACAGACACACTGGACTCCACTGCCCATAATACACGCCCTCATCCCTGTTCTCAGTCACCTATATACTGATTACACACACCTGTGTTCAATCAGCCTCAACACACACACACACACACACACACACGCACACACACGCGCGCCAGTTCCAGTCATTCAGCTCTCTCAGTTGCACTCAGTCCTGATATACGGTTATGGTTGTGATTGAGTGTCCATTTTGACCTTGCTTTGACCTTCATTTCCTAATTTCTGTGTTTTGTCTACTCCTCATACTGTTGTTTGCTGATTGCTTGATCAGCGCCTGTCTCTAACATAGATTCTGCTTCATCTTTTGGATCTGTTTGCTTTGGCTTCATTTGCTTTATCTGCATTTGCATCCTCTCACCTGTGTCTTCTTACCTGACAGCTATCCATCATTTATCACCTTTTCCGTATGCAGGGATAACATGACACACTGTATGTTACCTTAATCTGTGATTAACTGTAACAATGAACCATAATTAAGTCTAGAAATAGGTAGAGTATAAAGATTTAAAAATCTTTGGCTCATGGTTATCTTATAATAGGACATACTAGATAAATGTAAGCGCTGCCACTCTGATATTTCCATTTATTTTATAATACATTTATTATACTCTCCAGTAATCGGTCATATGTATGGAAGTATAATAGTGCCAAAATTCTTGAAAGCAAAATAGCATATTGAATCACATGAACTGAATAAAAACTTGTCACAAAAAAGAAGTTTGAATTTTTCTGCTTTGTATTTACAAAAAAATACAATCTTCATTATTTTTCAACCTCACACATTCAGGTGGAAAAAATTCAGGTGGAAAAAATTCAGGTATTAAAATTCAGGTGGAAAATATTCAGCTATTAAAATTCAGGTGGAAAAAATTCAGGTATTAAAATTCAGGTGGAAAATATTCAGCTATTAAAATTCAGGTGGAAAAATACGAGCCTTCAAATTCAGGTGGAAAAAATACGAGCCTTCAAATTCAGGTTGAAAAATTCAGGTCTTAACATCCGGGCTATTACAGGAAGAGCAATGGATTGCCGATATCTCGGGCCCGTGTCTCAGTGCACTTTAAAGTGTACATCCTGCTCCCTGTACAGTTCACTTGGAGGGGAATCACCGATTGGGACACGGCTCTTGTAATTAACCTGCAGCGGAGAAACGGCTCTGAGTGAGAGTGCAGGGATTGCGGGCTGTGAAGATGTAATTAACAGGGCAGTATGAGTTCTGTTAATCTAATAGTAGTCTAAAAAAGAACGTAACTTCACTTATTGACTACCATTGTGCCGAAGTCACAAAAAAGAAAAAAAATTAACAGTACAGTAAAATAACTTATACTGCCCTGTTAATTAATAAAACTAATTTAACTTACCCCTTGGTCCATTGCAGGGGCGTTTCTAGGATTTTAATAAGGATGTTTAATAATAAACACAAATGAACACAAACAGTATGCAACTTTATAAAATTTTATTCAATCTTTTTTCTGACTCCTCCCATCATTTCAGAGTCTTGCTAGTAAAAAGGAGTTCATTAAATTCATTATACTGTCCCTCTTACACATGCAATATTATCTCTTTTACAGCTTGCGTGTGAAGTAGTGCCGTGTAGATACTTTATTATCATTATTATTATTATTATTATTTTCATTTCGTTGTCTGTACTGCTTATCCGATCTATCCTCGGGTGTCATTGGGAATCAAGGCACCCTGAACGGAATGCCAACCCATCGCAGGGCACACACACACTCACTCACTCACGCAATCACACACTACGGGCAATTTAGAGACTCCAATCAGCCTAGTAGCATGTCTTTGGACTGTGGGAGGAAACCGGAGCACCCGGAGGAAACCCACCAAGCACGGGGAGAACATGCAAACTTCTTTTTTTACAGCCTCTCTTCTCTTCTCTTCTCTTCTCTTCTCTTCTCTTCTCTTCTCTTCTCTTCTCTTCTCTTCTCTTCTCTTCTCTTCTCTTCTCTTCTCTTCTCTTCTCTTCTCTTCTCTTCTCTTCTCTCATTCTCTCATTCTCTCATCTGTCTTGCTGCTTGTATCTTGTCTACTTAATGCTTGGTGACTTTTCTGTCCTATTTCTTTGAGGGTGGAATCATCAGAGAGTATCTCCGAGACTTTGTCTTCCATTGTCTTTCCAGTGTCCATCGTCTTCACAGCCCACAATCCCTGTGCACTTTCACTCAGAGCCGTTTCTCCACTGCAGGTTAATTACAAGAGCTGTGTTCCAATTGGAAAGTGATTCCCCTCCAAGTGAACTGTACAGGGAGCAGGATGTACACTTTAAAGTGCACTGAGACACGGGCCCGAGACATCGGCAATCTATTGCTCTTCCTGTAATAACCCGGATATTAAGACCTGAATTTTTCAACCTGAATTTGAAGGCGCGTATTTTTTCCACTTGAATTTAAGGCTCGTATTTTTCCACCTGGATTTTAATACCTAAATTCTTTCCACCTGAATTTTATTTTTTTGTAAATACAAAGCAGAAAAATTCAAACGTCTTTTTTGTGACAAGTTTTTATTCAGTTCAATATGCTATTTTGCTTTCAAGAATTTTGGCACTATTATACTTCCATACATATAGTAGAATATAGAAATGTATGCAGAACGGAGTGACTGATTACAGTGTGAAGCACCACTGAGAGTGAGGATGTTTACTTTGTTCATGTGTAAAGAGCTTTCTGTTCTCCTGAGTGTGTAGATCTGAGCTGCCACACGTTGTCTATTTCTTAACCATGAGCTGAAAGTGTAGTGTGTGAGATCCCCGGCATTTTGCCTCTGTATTTATACAAAGGCAATTTTCTCTCAAGAGGGAATCCATGCTTACATGTCAGCCCTCGTGAAGAGAATAGAATGATTATTCCAACAAGTTTATTCACAGTATTTAAATGGGTTCACAATAGTATCATATGATACTTCTGTGAAGGCTGCCTATGAAGTGTGCCACTAGACTATAATCCCCTACAAGTAAACACTCAGAAACAGCCACATCCATCCAGATGTTGTCACTTACAGGAATTTGAAGTGTGGAAGAATATTCATCGCAAGAACAGATAGCTTTGGTGCTTGGAGAAGACTGTCACTCTGATAGATGCTAATTATATGGGCTAAATTAGTGATAAATTATATATTTTCTCATATAAAAACAAGCTTCTCTTGAATTCATTTGATACTGTGCGGAAAAATATCAAATCAGAGTGCCAACATGTATAATTTAAAAAAAAAAATTCAAATAGGGTGAAATTGTTTAAAATATTATTATATTACAGACATGAGAAAAGCTAATCATATTATCACTTCTAGCTCTGTAGGGCAGACACTTCATTTTCAATGTGGACTTGTCAGATTAGTGAAATTCCCTCTGTGCATTTCACACCAATAAAGCTGCCAGATTTTTCTCAGTGCTTTCAAAGCAACAGCTTTTTTTCCCCCCTTTACATCTAGACCATCCCTTTTCAAAACAAGTCCCCATGAGCACTCATTTCACCGCTCCACATTTGTTCATTTAGTTTCCTGTAAGGCAAAATGTCATTCTGGATTTTCACTTGAAACGTAAATAGCATATATATCTATTATTGACAATTTTTGCAACGTGTCAGACCTTTTAATTTAACTTAACATGGATATATAATGTATATTTAGTGAAATAATCTAATAATAAAAGTGTATGACTTTCACTTGCTCAGGAAGAAGCCTTTATTATCGCCATACATACACTACGGCACAGTGGAATTCTTTTCTTCTTGTATCCCAGCTGAGGGGGTTGGGGTCAGAGCACAGGGATAGCTATGATACAGCACCCCCGGAGCAGGGAAGGTTAAGGGCCTTGCTCAGGAGCCCGACAGTGGGGCTTGAACCGTGATTCTCTAGACAACAACCCAGAGCTTTAACCACTTGAAACACCACTGCCCCTAAATCCCTCATATTCCAGTAAAGTGGGTACAAAGTAGGAATAATGAACAGGACTCAGATGGGCGATTAGGCTCCATGTTCATGAGGTTCATTACAAACAATATCCACAATCTAAAACTTGTGTACAATGTACAGGTCACACACGTAAACAGTCTCAGGGTTAACAAGTCGAATAGGCAAAATGTGGTCAGAGGATCAGGCAAGAATCAGTACACAATATAGCTCAATATTCCCAAAGCCAAGGCAATATCCAGATATCCAGATTAAAAAAAGGATCAAGATATAGACACAATGGCACAGAAATTACACAAATATGTCCATGTAGTGAATACAGCATGTCCTCGGTTTACGACGTTCTCGACCTATGGCGTTTCGTGGTTACGTCGCCATCTCCCATAAATTTATTAAGAAAATCTTGTTCCATCATTCCGACGTACCGCATTTGCGACGTTAAAAGAAATTTCGCGCGGGAACTAGTTGGCGAGCGGAGCGGACGAATACGTCATCACCTGGCGCTATACGAGGAAGACGGCTTTGTTTACATTCACCAGTACAGTATGTGTACAGTGCTGTATGTGAGTTCCGACTTACGGCGAAAATCGCGTTACGTCGCCCTGTAGGAACGGAATTCCGACATAAGTCAAGGACCTGCTGTATACAATATACTGTTAATTGGAAGTGCCTACAACAACTGATGAGCTCCCTCTGGTGGTGCGGTGCTGAGTTGTGAAAAAATGCAGCTGACACAGTATTAAAGTGATCCAATTACATTGAATAAAACTGACTCGTTTGCTTGCAGCACAATATTAAAGTTACTGTCTCACAGGATCCAGGCTTTGGGGTTCCATCCTCAGGTTGAGTGAAGGCATGGTGTTTGGTGTTATTGCAAAGCATTGATAGTACATGATCTGGATAGATAGATTCAATATCGGTCTTCATGGTTCTTCTTTCAGCAGAGGGCTGGACTATATAGTGTACCTACACATCACACACACACCTGAGATCACACACACCTGTGTAACTCTCCTTCATGTTCTTGTGTTTTTTCTGCATTTGTATCTGCCACTGACTGCAATACCTGACTTCACATCAGTTAGGGGTGATGACAGCAGTGATGATGATGATGATGATGATGATGTGTGTGTGTCTTTTTAATTAAAAGTTAGATTTCTAATCCAAAAATCCTAAATAAAAATCCTAAATCCTTCTAATCCTAAATAATCACAGAGACTTTTAATAATATTTGTTTGCTTTTTAGATTTGTTATTGTGGTACAAAAGTATACAACAGACATAAAAAGTAATAGAAAATTGCTGTTTTTTGTGGAAAAGTATGCACACCTCTACAGTAAACTAGTTGACGCACTTTTTGATTGTTTTTTCACCACTTCAGCATTGAACCTCTTGAGTGGCAACTTTTCCTACACTTCCTTGTAAAAAAACATTCAAAAGCCATCAGATTGTATGGGCATCTCCTGCACACAGCCTCTTCAGGCCTCCTACAGATTTTTATCTGAGTTCAGGTCTTGGCTCTGCCATTCAAAAACGGTGATCTTTTTTGTTAAGCAGTTCTTTTATTGATTTGGATGTATGCTTGGGGTCATTGTTGTTGTGTCAAGGTGAAATTCCTTTTCATCTTCAGCTTACTAGCAAGCACCTGAAAGGTTTTCACTAAAATGGAATTTGTAGTTATTCATGATTTCCTCTACTTTGATAAAAGCCCCAGTTCTGGCTGAGGCAAAGCAGCTCTAAAGTATGGTGCTGATGTGCATATTTTTTGTTCCAAACACATCTTCTGTAATTATGAAGAATTATTACAACCTTTCGAATCTCCTCAGACCATAAACACCTTTTGCCACATGGCTTGGGGTGATGTAGTTGATGTTTTTTTGGAGGAAGGGCTTCCATCTAGCCTTCCTACCACATCAGTCTTCATCTCTTCTTCGCCCATGACCCTGTCACCGGTTTACCACTGTTCATTCCTTGAACCACTTTTGATAGATACTGACCACTGCAGACCGGGAACACCCCACGAGAGCTGCAATTTTGGAGATGCTCTGATCCAGTCGTCTAGCCATCACAATTTGGCCCTTGTCAAACTCGCTCAAATCCTTACTCTTGTCCATTTTTCCTGCTTCTAACACATCAACTTTGAGGACAAAATGTTCACTTGCTGCCTAATATACCCCACCCACTAACAGGTGCCATGATGAGGAGATAATCAGTGTTATTCACTTCACTTGTCTATGCTCATAATGTTATCCCTGATTGGTGTATATGTACTTACTGTGTTCTATGGTACGTTCAATTTTTTGAAAATTCTTTAATACCACTTTCCGGTTCAGTGCTTTTCAACAAAATATCGTACATGCTTTGTAGGATTTTTTTGACCCATGGCATCAGATGAAACTGAGAAAATGTGTAGAAAATCCAACAGAAACATTTGACCTTTATTTAGGGGTTAATTAGAATTATTTCACTGATGACAGCTGTGTGAGAATTACTATTGGACATGAGATTGAATGTGATTGGTTCATTCTGAACACATCTCCAATTATAGTAGAGTGTGCACACTTATGCAAGCAGGATATTGTTAAATCTCCCAGAATATTCCTGGTTTTCCCCAACATTTCTGCTGTAATTTCACATTGAGGGTGGGAAAGGTTCTGACATGATTTATCTTAGTTCCATGTTTTTACCTCACAAAAACGAGCCATTTTAACAGTGGTGTGTAGTAAACAACTACAAAGTCAAAAACAACCACAGAGATGAACCAAGAGACTTTTTGAAGTGGCATTTCTGAGCAAGCAAGATGATAAACATACACCAATGAGACAGGAAGATAAAGTTAAAAGGAAAGAAGTGTACATTTACCACACTTGTGAGTCGGAGTAGAGATGCTGGGAGTAGTCCAAATGAGGGCTCTTAACAGCAATGCAGCAGCACATTGACATGCAGGGCTTCGATGAGCATGGTGTTTAGAAACACCATGATATCTGTTCAGGGTTCTGTAGTTGCATCTCATTCTGTAACCTTGTGGTCTGCCTAGGATGTGAGAGTGCTGTTAGTCCACCAAGCAAACCTTCTACAGGTCAGAGTTTAATCCCAGATGTCAGCACAGCAGAGGTTAATGGGCTTCAAGCTAGGATCAAGGAAACCTTAGCAAAACTAGAGCTTGATCCTAGTGTAATGAGCTAAGTGGCTGACCAGTTTCATAATGGAGCTTCTAGAGTCAGTGGAGAGATGAAATCTGTGACCTGGCACAAAAAGAAAGAGCAAAATAGCCTTAATAATGGATGAAGCATTGCAGGTATAAAAAGCTGACTTTGCAATGTGCAACCTACTGACCAAGTAAGTAACACCATAGCTCTTGGTCCCACAAGAAGATTATGCAGACAACATTTACAGGGCTAGCTATGGGAGCTATAGCAGCAGGGGATGGGAAATCATTCAGGGTGTTGACACAAATGCGAAAAGTTTGACTTGCTCAGTTGCCAGGTGCATAGGGTGGGGTGATTGGTTAGAATATGAACTAAGCATATATGACTAAACAAGGCTGGGGTGCATATGGAAGGATTCACAGTGGAACCTCAGCATACGAATTTAATTAGCTCCGGAGGCGAGTTCTTAACCAATCACAGAGCATTAACAGTTTTACCTAGCTGCTGATTGGCTGGTAGCTATGATGCTTTGTATGCGTGATGTCGCGATTCATCTCCCCGCCCCTTGTGCTTGGTTCAACACGCGCATATATTCCATGAATCAGTGATCTCAGTGATCGTTTTAATGAAATTAAAGTGTTTTGGGAGCATGATTGGGGTCATATTTAGGGTTTAAACTATAAAAATAAGCATTAAAGTACAGTATTAGCATTTTTAGTGGGTCCTGGGAATGTAACCTCGTGGATGTGTGAGGTATTACTGTATTACCATTTTCCAACACTATAATCATATTTTTGCAAGCATTCCATGTCAAGGCTCCTCACAGGAAGTCGTGCCACTAAGCTTGGGCTAAAAATAGAACAGACTACCCACACCACCAATCTGTCACCAAAAAAAACACTCGAAAAATCATGTAGCTTTTAAAGGCATGCCGAAGACAATGCTGGTATTGTGGGTTGACTCTTTCAAAACAACTTTCGCTGACTGAAATAAAAATCGTTAAAATTCGTAAGCCTGCTTCGGTTGGCTTCACTTGGCTTTCCACTGACGCAAACAAGTTTTGAATGGCTCCCAGATATATGCACAACTTAGCCGACATTCTGTTCGGTTCAGTTTGTTTGTATGCCAAAAATGCTTTGTATGCCGATGCAAATTCCTTGCAAAATTTCAGTTCTTAAGGCAAAAATTGGTAAGGGATACCCAAGGTTCCACTGTATTATTAAAAGGAAGATGGAATGAAACTCAATCTCAAGTTTCAGCATATCAACATTCTTGAAAAACTATTTGGCTTGTGCTGCAAACTTTCCATGTCACGCATACTAGAGCTGACAGATAATTCTACTTCAGTATTTTACCTTTCAGAGAGATGCCTATCTACCTGACATTGCAATTAGATAAGGTGATGAAGTGTCTGGCAGCATGACTGCCTCTGGAAATTAGCAAAGACGTGGCTTGAATCACCTTAACACTTATGGCAGGAGGTGATGCTGATGGGCAACTCAGTGTCCAATGTGCTTTGCAGACGGATTTTCACGGAAGTGGCAATTCTTCCATGAAAATTATTTATCTAATGACAGAGTCAGAGTCAGCTTTACTGTTAATTCTGCTATATGTACAGGACATAGAGAGGACTGAAATTGCGTTTCTCTCAGTCCTACAGTGCAGTAACAAGAAAAAATATACACACATATGTTTACATACTATCTATCTATATTGAAATATGATATATGTAAATGAAGGATAAGTAAAAATGAGTGTACATATACTAGATATATCTAGATATGTAGGGTTTATTGTGGTTTTAGGACAGGTGTCAGGCCACAAACTCCACATCCCAGACCACACACACACACACACACACACACACATATATATATATATTTATATATATATATATATATATATATATATATATACAGCTGTGGAAAAAAAAATAAGAGACCACTGCAAAATAATCAGTTTCTTCCAGGTTCATGTATTGGTGAGACGAACAGTTTTGTTCTATTTTTTGTGAACTGCCTACAATATTTCTCCTAAATTCAAAATATAACTATTGTTATTTAGAATGTATATTTAAAGGAAATGACAACACATCAAAATAACCCAAGATCATGCAGTATTTGCAGAGCTTTAATAACTCAAATAAAACAAAATGCAAATAATTTGTAAACAAATTGTGTTAATGCTTTGGCTAAATAACATTAAGAAATCAGTATTTGGTGGAATAACCCTGATTTGCGTGTGTTTTGGCTCCATGATCTCCACCAGTTTTTCACATTGCTGTTGGGGAACTTTATACCACTCTTTCTGCAAAAAAGCAAACAGCTCAGCTTTGCTTGATGGTTTGTGACCATCCATCTTCCTCTTGATGACATTCCAGAGGTTTTCAATACGGTTCAAATCTGGAGATTGGGCAGTGGTCTGTTATTTTTTTCCAGAGCTGTATACCTGAGTTTCAGCTTCCTGTTTAGTCTTTGCCTCACATTTTGGATACCTTTGCCTTTACATTCGTTAAAAACGTAAAACTGCACTTGCATCCATCTCTACAGAAAAAAAAAATCATGAAGTCATTATGAAATGTAACATTCATCTTTTTGGAACGAATTAAATAACTACATTAATACATTTCAGTCCTGGCTGTAACCCTCATAATCAAATGTGTTTGTTGAGAAAATATCACAATACAGCAATAATTTATACGAATAAACCTTTTTTTTTCTTTTCATTGGAAAAAAGTGGACGTGTGCCCTGCAGAATGGGATGGATTGATCTGCTGGCCACAAGGCTCGTCTGGATTTCTGACCAAAGTGCCATGTCCCAGATACATCTATGATTTCAACCATGCAGGTATGATATTTCAATTTACAGCAGGCACTATTATCCAGAGTGGTTTATGAAATCAAAAATAATAAAAATCCTCATGCTAGCACAAGTAGGTCTGGGTGTAAAAATATAATCAAGCTGAAAATCTGTTATAAAGGAGTTATTACAACACAAAGTTAGTAAATGACTAGAATTACATTTATTGTCAGGTTTAGAGCTGTGGACTAATAAGAGATAAAAGAAATCAGATTCTTATGCATTACTTCTTTATGAGTTTTTATGTAATATACATACATGATACATACAGTAACATGCAGTATTTTTATTTTAAAGGCTATGCCTATAGGAGGTGTGAATCCAACAACTCTTGGGTGCTTGGAGAGGGCTTGAATAAGACGTGGGCTAATTACACCGAGTGTATAAAATCTCCCGGGCAAAACAGTGAGCGAGTAAGTGACTGATCAACAATATTCTACTTTTATTGTCCTGATATGTGAATATTCTCACTGCTGCCTTTTTATGTCATTTGTACTTACAGCAAGTATTTTTTGAGAGGCTTTACATCATGTACACTGTGGGGTATGCAGTGTCCTTTGGCTCTCTTCTGGTGGCCATCCTTATCATTGGATACTTTAGGTGAGGTTGTGCTCACATGTTTTATATTCATAACTGTATTATTAATTCATATTGAAGACACAACACATCTTCTCAACTAAAAATATCTTGAATTAAGGCAAATTCCACAAATATTCCCTTTATGATATTAGACTATATTAAAACAAATATAAGCCTACTTTGAAAAAAACTCATTTCAAGCTCTTATTGGTAGATGATTATGATTATGATTATTTCTAAAAAGAAGCCAAATTATCTGCCAATTGAATAACCTCAAACTTAAAATGAGTAAATGTCTCTTAAAAAAGTTTAATGATTTTTTTTTTAAGTTTTGTTGTACAGTGGAAACTCCGCATTCGAATGCCCTCCCTTACATTTTAAACATCCCTAAATTTTTGGCATACGAATGAACCAAACCCCAGCTAAGTTTCGCGTTCGTTCGGAAGCCGTTCAAAACTTGTTTGCGTCAGTGGAAAGCCAAGCAAAGCCAACTATAAAGCAAGTTTATGAATTTTAAGATTTTTTTTCAGTCCAAGAAAGCTCTTAAAGAGAAAGGAAAGGAAAGAGTCAACCCACGATATAAATGTTGTCTTCAGCATGCCTTCAAATGCTAGGTGATTTTTCGGGCGTTTTTTGTTGACAGATTAGTGGCATAGGTGGTCTATTCTATTTTTAGCCCAAGCTTGGTGGTACGACTTCCTGTGAGGACCCTTGACATGGAATGCTTGGCTTGGGTCAGTTCTTTGTAAGCAGCCATACAGTTTACATATGCTTAATTTTGGTAATATTGCTAATATTTTTGGGTGGCTGGAACGGATTATCTGTGTTTACATTATTTCTTATGGGAAAATTTGAATCACAATAAAAATTTTCACCTTAAGAACTCCAGAACAAATTAAATTTGTATGCTGTGGTTCCACTGTATAATAATTTCATAATGAGAAATATTAGATAACTTTTCCATTATTCAGGATGTCTTCATCACTGCATCATCTAAGACTAAATTCTCTGTAATTGTGTACATCATGGTGTATCACCTCCATTTAAACTTTGGATATTGACAAAAGTGAAATTAAATGGTTATATAAAAATGACCTAGTAATCTCTAATAATGATACCTGGTTAAAATAACTGGTCTAAACCCTCACCATCCGGCAATTGGTTCACCTGTACAACAGTCATTTGGCAGCAGCACAATGCACAAAATTCCTGCAGATACAAACATCAGAAAGATCTCCGTGACTTTAACCTTGGCATGGTTGTTGGTACCAGATGGGCTTGAATATTTCAGGAACTGCTGAACTCCCGGGATTTTGCACACATAAACACTAACGTTTGCACAGAATGAAGCAAAATAGAGTGAGTGTGGGTTCTGTGGGTGGAAAGGCCTAGATGATGAGAAAGGTCACTGGAAATTGGCCCAGGAAGGATATTATAACTTGTATACTCACTTGCTACATCCATGTTCCATGAACTTTCCTGTCAGTTCAGACCAGTCTGATCATTCTACTCTGATTTCCCTCATCATCAGAATATTTTTGCTTGTTTGTTTTTCATACTTTTGTTAAACATTTGAGACTGTTGTGTGTGAAAATCCCACTCAAACCCACTCTTCTGGTTCTAATAACCATTCCATGGTTAATATCACAGAGATCACACTTTCTGATGTTTGAGGTGAACATTACCTGAAGCTCTTCCCTGGTATCTACACAGTTTTATGTATTGTGCTGCTGTGTGCTTCCTATAAAAAGTGAATGATGTAAGTATATCTGATGTGCATTTCTGAAGCATTTGTTACCCCATGGTCTTACAAACTGTTAGAAATTAAGCATACACTCTTACAATGTAAAGATCCCATTTTGTCCTTATTCCTACCAGATGAATAGGATTTTGTTTTTTTCTTTTTTTGGGGGGTGGGCTGCTCTTGTGGTTTCTCACTGAGATATTCCTTCACATTGTTTTCCTCAGCTTGAATGAACAAAATAGTGGGATGTCTGTGAAGATTTGTGGCATGCTCGATGCCAGATGCCACATGCAAATAAAAAGGAAGTGAACTGAAATTGAGATTGAAAGCTGAACAGGTGCAGAAACAGCGGCAGGCACAGAGAGAGGGAGAGAGAGAGAGAGAGAGAGAGAGAGAGAGAGAGAATAATGACTATAGCCAAGGTAACTGATGAGAACACAGTGACAAAAGCTGATAATACATAGGTTTAGTAGAATATTGTTCAATTCAACCTCAAACTGAGCAGTTGCTATTGACTGTTAGGGATTATAATAATTTGGGAAGAGATATCCTGTTTCAAACCTCAGAACACAAAAATTACAAAAAAAGAGAACCCATAATTATATTCTGGAGCGCAGATTTAATGCGTCCAAATGGTCCAGACAGGTGACGTTAAAACCTACTGCCATTTAGAAATGAGCATGATGTTAAGCACCATTAAAATTATGTGCTAAGAGCATTACTTACAGTAAGTACACAAGGTCAAGTCAAAGTGGTTATTCACTGCCGGGAGAAATTGTTTGATTTAGTAATCATCAGTATAAAGTTTCTAAAGGATTTTAGTTGCAAATATGTAGATGTAGATGCTCAGTAAAAAGAGGCTCTAAGCATGAGATGCCCAGATGAACAGGAACAGCACTGTATTGTCAGTAAGTGTGAAATGACTCATAGAACAATCCTTTAGGGTATGTAGAACTCAGAAGATCTCTTGTGGTCAGATCTTTCTGAAGATAGTTATTCCAAGCCCTTTCAGGCAGGAGGAATGGCTATGTGGAGAATGAGGCCTGGTTCACTTGCCCACTCTTGCAGCAGGCCCTGTAGGAGCTCTGTTGTTTTTGAGAAAAAAAAAATTCTGTTGAATATTTGAGTTCAGTGGGATCAGCAAAAGTTTTATGAAACAAGTCGCAATGACTCGGAATAAATCATTTCATGCGAAAGATGGAGGAAGTCTCAATGATTCACCTTAAATTTGCAGCCTGTTCAATATGATTTTTGACACTTATGATATAAGAAAGTATCTGAGCCTGGAAACAGAAAGAAGCTTAGCCGTGGTTATCATGTAGCGTAATGAGCCTCGCTCGTTCCACAGCTGCAGAGAGCTATTTTACGTGCTAATAGTAAAGGCATTTCAGACCTTGTCAATTATGAGACAGTGATGCTCCAGAGTAAATGCAAAGGGTGTAATAGGAAGGTTGGCAGGGTTTTTGCAGAGCTTCACTTGACACTGAGTGCACAGGGGAGCACACATCTCTTTGTGTGGTTTCCTTGGTGACTATCATACTTTATTGGAAATAATAGTCTCTTTATTTGACAGTAGGCACATGTCCGTGTCTTACAAACTTATCTACCTCCAATGTACATGATAAAAGATACTGTTTTAACTGTTAGGAGCACGAGATATTAAGAGCTAGGAGATACTAATAAGATAAATTAATATTTAATAATGATAACTGAGACGGAATTGAAATATTAGTCTTAATATACTGAAAGCAGTTTCATCATCAACATCGAGGAATAGCTTTTTCTGGAAATGTCTAAACACACATTAAAAGAGAAGTGCTTGATTTTAGAAGACACAGTTGTGATGTTTGTGAAAAAGGAATAAGAAGTATATTAAGATAATAAGAGGTATGTAAATTTCAGTAGCACACTTGATTAAAATTGATGAGCCCTGGTCCATTTGCAATTACCTCCAAAATTACTGGCATGCTTGGTTTAAAAAGGTTCAAAAAAATAATTGTTAAGTAGGTTAATTTTGCAATCAAGATATGAGAGAATTCTAAACTTCATTGGATGTAAATTTATTCTTGGGAAATAAAATTATATCTACTGTAAGTACAGTCCAAACACATGAGAGGAATTGAAATGATTTTTTAAAAGGTTTTAAAAGGACCTTCACCACACCTAGTTTAGAGCTGAAGATCCTAATACTGACATGTTTTAGGGAAAAACTGAAAAATCGGAAAAGAACCCACATACTTTTTTCCCCTCTGTGTCACTAAAGCCCATGTAGTAAATCATATATCTGATATTTGTGAAAACACACCTATATTTAATGTGCTCTTACAAATAGTTTAAATTTTATAGCAGTATACTGCTATACTTCATATTTAAAAATACACAGAACTATGCTGTACCTGTGATGCTTCTATGATTTATTTTTTTAGAAACATGACTGCTTCACTGCTCTAACCCAACTCTACACATTTACAGGCGCTTGCATTGCACAAGGAACTACATCCACATGCACCTCTTTGTGTCCTTCATACTACGTGCTATAAGCATCTTTATAAAAGACCGGGTGGTGCACACCAGCGCTGGACTCCAGGAGTTTGACGCTGTGCTCATGAATAATCTCACAAACACAGTGGATGTGGCACCAGTGAACACCTCTCAGTATGTGAGTAATGTTGAGCCTGGTACCTTCTTAGATCTAACTCTTCATAAAGCAGCAGCTTCCATCTCAACATTTGCACAGTTTTTTGTACTTTAACTGCTTTAATAAACCTGATGTGATTCCTAATAGGTTTGACAGATGATATAGTTTCCATTACATGGAGGGTAGTGATAGCTCGAGCGCTTAAAGGTCTGGGTGGTTGATCGGAAGACCCCCAGAACTGCCAAGCTGCGACTGTTGGTCTGCTTAACAAGGCCCTTAACCTTTACTGCTCCAGGGGGCGCTGTATCATGGCTGACCCTGTGCTCTGACCCCAACTTCCAACAGTTGGATATGGGAAGAAAGATTTTCACTGTGCAGTATTGTATATATGACAAAAATAAAGGCTTCTATTCTAATGTGATTCTTAGTTATCTTCTGAAGCATATTAGCAGTTTCTCTAGCAATACACTATATTGCCAAAAGTATTCGCTCACCCATCCAAATAATCAGAATCAGGTGTTCCAATCACTTCCATGGCCACAGGTGTATAAAATCAAGCACCTAGGCATGCAGACTGTTTTTACAAACATTTGTGAAAGAATGGGTCGCTCTCAGGAGCTCAGTGAATTCCAGCGTGGAACTGTGATAGGATGCCACCTGTGCAACAAATCCAGTCGTGAAATTTCCTCGCTCCTAAATATTCCACAGTCAACTGTCAGCTGTATTATAAGAACGTGGAAGTGTTTGGGAACGACAGCAACTCAGCCACGAAGTGGTAGGCCACGTAAACTGACGGAGTGGGGTCAGCGGATGCTGAGGCACATAGTGCGAAGAGGTCGCCAACTTTCTGCAGAGTCAATCGCTACAGACCTCCAAACTTCATGTGGCCTTCAGATTAGCTCAAGAACAGTGCGCAGAGAGCTTCATGGAATGGGTTTCCATGGCCGAGCAGCTGCATCCAAGCCATACATCACCAAGTGCAATGCAAAGCGTCGGATGCAGTGGTGTAAAGCACGCCGCCACTGGACTCTAGAGCAGTGGAGACGCGTTCTCTGGAGTGACGAATCACGCTTCTCCATCTGGCAATCTGATGGACGAGTCTGGGTTTGGCGGTTGCCAGGAGAACGGTACTTGTCTGACTGCATTGTGCCAAGTGTAAAGTTTGGTGGAGGGGGGATTATGGTGTGGGGTTGTTTTTCAGGAGCTGGGCTTGGCCCCTTAGTTCCAGTGAAAGGAACTCTGAATGCTTCAGCATACCAAGACATTTTGGACAATTCCATGCTCCCAACTTTGTGGGAACAGTTTGGAGCTGGCCCCTTCCTCTTCCAACATGACTGTGCACCAGTGCACAAAGCAAGGTCCATAAAGACATGGATGACAGAGTCTGGTGTGGATGAACTTGACTGGCCTGCACAGAGTCCTGACCTCAACCCGTTAGAACACCTTTGGGATGAATTAGAGCGGAGACTGAGAGCCAGTCCTTCTCGTCCAACATCAGAGTGTGACCTCACAAATGCGCTTCTGGAAGAATGGTCAAAAATTCCCATAAACACATTCCTAAACCTTGTGGACAGCCTTCCCAGAAGAGTTGAAGCTGTTATAGCTGCAAAGGGTGGACCAACGTCATATTGAACCCTATGGATTAGGAATGGGATGTCACTTAAGTTCATATGTGAGTCAAGGCAGGTGAGCGAATACTTTTGGCAATATAGTGTATCTTACTCTGTTGCCTATTTTTCCATTTGCCCTAGAAGATTTCAAGCTTGAGTCTCATCATTGATAGTAATATTTATTCCAGGTTTGTTGTAGTGTCCTTTATACTATTAAACATGCTATTAAAAAATACTATTATTCTACAAACAAGTTTTTGTTACACAGGATAGTGTTGTAAAGGTAAACAAAAAGTCTTTAAAATGCATTTTATAAAAGCCCCAGCTATTCAGGGCTTATCAGCTGAACTTCACACATTTTAGCCGCTGTGTGTTTTACAAAACATTTTAATCCAGTTCAGTTTCACTGGGGATTAGTGCCTGTGCAGCATTAAAGAGCATCACACTGCATTTCAATTAACAGATTGATAGATATGTCGTCTAGAACAGATAGACGGCATTCTATCGACATTCCCAAACTAAACCCAAAATACATTCCCAGCTTCAAAGAATTTCAGGTGATCAGTGAAATAAATCTGCAAAATATTATATATCTGTGTATAATACAGCACTAGATTGTGCACAGTTGAAAGCCTGATCTTATACTCGATACAAGGACTAAGATAACTAGAGTCGTTGTAGTTTTGCTTCTGAAATAGTGATGATATTAGAAGAACCAAGGAAGAATGCTTTACAGGCTATAATGGTTTATATAATTAATTATAAATGAATAAATGACAATTGTATTAGTTATACTTACAGAGTAAAACCTGTTACTTCCCATATACATCTCTGCATGTATAATAACAATGATTTTGACATGATCATATTTTGTCTAAATATTATGTGTGTCTATTTTTGTCACATAAACATTACAGTATGGTGAAATAATTTTCTTTGCATATCCTAGATAGATAGATAGATAGATAGATAGATAGATAGATAGACAGATAGACAGATAGATAGATAGATAGATAGATAGATAGATAGATAGATAGATAGATAGATAGATAGATAGATAGATAGATAGACAGACTTTATTGAACTTCAGAGCACAGTGTCACCCAATATACAGTGACCCTGGAGCAGAGAGGGTTAAGAGTCTTGATTAAAAGCCCAAAATTGGCAGCTTGGCAGTGCTGAGCCTCAACCTTCCAATCAATAACCCAGAGCCTTAAGTATTTGAACCAGCAGAAAGAGAGGGAGAGAGAGAGAGAGAGAGAGAGAGAGAATCATAAATACATTTTCCATTTAAATTATAACACTGAGTACAGATTGAAGCTTCTAAAATATTTGAGAAAACTTTGAGATAATGAGCTTCTTTACTTCTGAAGCTGAATCATGTTATTAAATTAATGGTCTCAAAATTCCATCCCACACTATCAGAGATCCTCATCTCCAGAATACGAGGCCACTTGAAAACTTACACTCTCACCTGATACCATTACTGTTTTTTTTTATTGTTCATTACTGACGTCTTGTCTTTTGTTTCCATTGCATTGTCTTGTTTCTGAGATTCTGGATTTCTTTAGCAGTTGAAACCCTTTGCCTGTTATTTCTCAGTCTGGCTTTGGCCCTTGTGTCTGCCTTTAAAATGGATTGTGTTGTACATTTATTTTATTTATTTTAATAATAATCTCTGCTCTTGGATGAGACGTTTCTCAGATTGTGTGCAGTCAGCTGCATAAACACTACAAGATGCACAAAAATGTATTGCATCTAGGGAATACAATAATTTTTTTTCTGTTTCTATTTATTTTTCAGGTTACTGATAAATATTCTTCTGTATATGATGAATAGAAATCATGTGACCAAAAAAGCCAGATGCAAAGAAATAGCCATATAATAAAGTGTGTACAAATGAATTTTTAAACATTAATTTAATAGAATTTAAACAATTCTGCTCCTTAGAATATATTTTTTGCAGTCATAGTTCATAGTTTAGTTTTCATTAGCATGGACCTCACAAACATCTGAATCCAGAACAGGGGCACTACTGAATAATATTAAGCTGCAGCAAAGGTTTGGGTTAAAAGGGTTCAGATAGAGGCATGGAATAAGTGTTGCCTTGGCGAGACAGAGGTCTGACTTAGACATTGATTGTGGTTGAACAAGCTAAATATTCCTCTGTTTATTCTAATATTTTTGGGCTTTTGGCGGAACTGGAGAGCAGAAATGACCTGCAAAATTGAGTGTGCCAAATGCCCCATAAGGCTGAAAGGCAGTGTGTTTGATGACAGAGAACTGTAAATGCGTGCTGTCTCTGCAGTGACTGACAAGTTAGCCAGAGCCTCGGGGCATGATTTCAAAAGAGATTCACCCCGTACAAAGTCATTATTGGCACTGTGCATACTGAGGTTTCTTCGTATTCCTCTTTTTTTTTTTAAATAACCACCTACAAATCTGCCTGGTGCTCTATTCAGTCTAGTGCTGCCATTTTAGTGGGATTTGATTATATAGTGTAGCCCACACTGAGACTTTAACCATGTCCACAACAGCCAACATGTACAGAATTGTACAATTTGTTTTGCCAAACCCACAGCTTGAGTTTCTCTCTATAAGCCATACAGGAACCGAGCCAGTGTCTGAGGGTGGAAGGGCTTTGGGACCCAGCTGTTTTGTGCCATTGCTGGGGTTTAATCTTGGCACAAAGTAATGTTCATGCTTATGGTTATGCAGTTCAAAGATACATATGTGGGACTGAAACAGAATTCTGTTTTAATGTGCCTGACGTTGCAGTATTTATTTGGACTCCTTATGTTGGAGGAGACATTGAGACTGTATTTTGAAGTCAGTATGTGAAGTGGAGTCAGTGAAAGCCTTCTGTTCAATTATAAGCGTATTAGAATATGAAAAAGCAAAAGGCACAAAGAGATATGTAAATGTGAAATCAATGCAATGTATAAACACAATTAGAAGAAGCTTTTATTATCACCACACATACATTACAGCACAGGGGAATTCTTTTCTTCACATATTCCAGCAGAGGAAGTTGGGGTCAGAGCACAGGGGCAGCTATGATACAGCACCCCTGGAGCAGAGAGGGCTAAGGTTCTTGCTCAGTTGCCCAAACGTGGCAGCTTGGCAGTACTGAGGCTTGAACCCAAACCTTCCAATCAACAACCCAGAGCTTTAACCACTTGAGCCACCACTGCCCCTTCATACATTTTATGATGGACAGAATGAAATAGGCCTATTTTCAGGAACAGAAGGTTATGAAGTCCGTGTTCACATACAGAACCTTGGCTGTGCTTCCAAGTAAGCTTATTAACCCCTGAGCTGGTTCTGGAGTGCTGTAATATGTGACAGATGCTAACCGAAGGAAAATGTCTGGCTTTAAATCATGGTTTAAACTGTACACATTAATAATAGTAAAGTGATACAGCTGAGGTCAAACATTTACACACTTTTAAGCGTTCATTAATCCACACATTTCATACCTACATACATACATTCTTTTTAAAACAATTGAAAATATACTCATTTTTAACGTCATCGTTAATTCCAGTTTATATATCAGGATGATGTTCTATTTAAAAAGTTGTAATGAAAAGATTCAAGATTTAAAGTCCAGATTTTTAGAAGCTTCGGATTGGCCAAATGTTTAATTAGAATTTAATTGCCAGTGCATCTTTGGCTGTGAAGAAAACGAAAGAAATCATATACAAAGGTCAAAAAGACTTAAAAAGCTCAAGGTAAAGGTGACTTAACTTGTTTGTGAGTTTTAGGAAAACAGGCACAAACACTTAAACCTGAACACAAAGCATGAAACAATCAGGCTTTAATCTACAGGTCTGGTGGGTGTATAGATTTATCCTTACAGTTACACAGGGAAGAAGATATACAAGAACTGACATGATAAAGGCAGACTTGATCATCAGGTCATGTGTGTGTGTATGTGTGTGTGTGTGTGTGTGTGTGTGTGAGAGAGAGAGAGAGAGAGAGAGAGAGAGAGAGAGAGAGAAATGTGCAGCTTACAGCTAAACATAGCTATTTATCAAAAGCTGCAAATATAACATCCTATTGTTGAGAGCTTATGATGTATATACTGTATGAAAACGGAGACCTTGCTTAGAATCCAAGAAAAAATCCCGAAGGTCTCAAAATAGAAAATCCCAAACAAAATAGAGGTTCAGACTTGTGAATTCCAGCTGAAAATAGTATAATGCGTGGTCCGATGTGTTCAATCTTGCCCCCGTTTCATATCCATTCTCATAATAAGTAGGCATTTAATCTACTGTATATTTTCCATGAGCAACAAAATAAAAAGAAACAGAAGTCTCTATACAGTCAAGAGGAAGCGACAAATTGAAACAACACAAATAAATTTGTTCAAAACAAGCATAGATTTTGCAGAACTACTACATTAGTTTAAGCTTACCTCCTGTTTGATCATCTGTCATGGAGCTTGCAGCCACAGAGAGAGACAGAGAGAAACATAGATTAATGCAGTAGCAGTAAAATAGTTTTTTTCTTTAACCCTAACTCTTGAACAAGCAGGGTGAAGAAAAAAAAATTCACTGGACTGCACATGTACATTAAATTAACATATGAAATCTTCTTCCCTCTTTCTTAACAGAACATAAGAAATATAGTACAAAAAGTTCAAGATTAATATTAAACTTATATTTCAATTCATTTGTATTATTCTATTATCCTTAATCCCTTGTGAGCAAACCTGAGGAGACTGTGGCAGGGAAAAACTCCCTTAGATGGTAAGAGGGAGAAACCTTGAGAGGAACCAGATTCAAAAGGGAACCTCATCCTCATAGTAGGAACTCATGGTTCAGAGGAGAGACTGCATGATAGTAGCTGTATTTGTTATGGCATATTGACTATTCTACTCATAATAAATTCCACCCACAAGCACTACGTAGCACAGTGTAACAAACCAATATAAATCTTTCCAGAATGCCAAGGTTGCTCCACTTCACTCCCACACATCATTTAAAATAAAGATCGAAAAAATGAACATCCTAAAGCAAGTGTGTTTCCTGTAGATGCTGCTCCATGAAGTCATGCAGAAATTGTCTCTGATCTCATTTAACTAATTCACAGATGACACATATTCATATATTTCATTTACCATGAATAAATTAGATTTTATGGTCATTATAGTGTATAATAGTAAATAAATTCATTATTGTTTATGGATAGATTCCTTATTGGCCCCTTGAGGGAAATTCAGAGCACAGAGTCACCAAATATACAGCATTCCTGGAGCAGAGAGGGTCAAGGGTCTATCCCAAAGGCCCAACAGTGGCAGCTTGGCAGTGCTGGGACTTAAACTCCAACCTCTCAGTCAATAACCCAGAACTTTAACCGGCAGAAAGAGAGAGAGAGAGAGAGAGAGCATACATACATTTTCCGTTTAAATTATAACACTGAGTACAGATTGAAGCTTCTAAAATATACCTTTGAGATAATGAGCTTCTTTACTTCTGAAGCTGAATCATGTTATTAAATTAATGATCTCAAAATTCCATCCCACACTATCAGAGATCCTCATCTCCAGAATACGAGGCCACTTGAAAACTTACACTCTCACCTGATACCATTACTGTTTTTTTTTATTGTTCATTACTGACGTCTTGTCTTTTGTTTCCATTGCATTGTCTTGTTTCTGAGATTCTGGATTTCTTTAGCAGTTGAAACCCTTTGCCTGTTATTTCTCAGTCTGGCTTTGGCCCTTGTGTCTGCCTTTAAAATGGATTGTGTTGTACATTTATTTTATTTATTTTAATAATAATCTCTGCTCTTGGATGAGACGTTTCTCAGATTGTGTGCAGTCAGCTGCATAAGCACTACAAGATGCACAAAAGTGCATTGGCTATATACAAAAAATATAAGACTAAGAAAAAGCCTTAAATATAAAATAAAACATAGCAGTACAGATATAAAACACAGTTGTAGATTTATCCATATTTATAGCAGTCTTTACATAATAGTATACATGTGCAAACTGGCAGTAGATAATAAATATGAAGAACATTGAGAGTCTAGAATATAATGATGTTAATGGTTGTAGTAGTGCAGTGTGAGAGTGTTATTACCTGTCACACACAGGTGATCTGCTGTACAATGTTATAACGAAGGAATGAATGACCTCGTGTAACGTTCTCTGTGACATGGGGGAATTAATGGAATTGGGAATTACCTGTATTGTGTTTTAGAGTGAGTGAGAGATTGTTTATGATGTTTGTTCAACAGTTTGTTCAGTGACCTCCTGTTCCTCAAACATCTCCAGTTTGGATCAAATGATAGATCCAGCCTTGAGAATTAGCTTGTTAATCCTGCTAGTATCCCTGGCACTGATGCTGCCCTCCCCCACTTCCCCAGCAAACCAGACTGGTAGATCTCCAGCATCTTGCTGCAAACATTGAAAGATCTGAGCTTCCTCAGAAAAGCCTGTTATAGTTACTCCTGTTTTGGGGTATGACTGTTGTTATATGAGCTTATATGTGTTAGATTGTGATGTTTGTAGATCGAAATTCTGAAAAGACACGACTAAATAGCTTGTGCAAAAAGTTTGAAAATGAAAATTAAAAGTTATCGTTCTGCTGATAATAAAATTAATTGGTTAACAAATTAATGTTTGTTTGTTTTTTACCAGCAGAAACATGCTTTAAAATGAGGTTATTTTTTATCTGCCTGACACACTAATAGGTTACCATTTTTACTGCCATAATTTAATTCATTTAATTTATTTGTTCTGAATATAACTAGATGATATGTATACAATGTGAAATGCTTTTGGTTCCTAGAGCAATAGAACAACTCTATACAAATCTTCACTAAGCTAGAATGCCTTAACCTGTTTCAGTGCCTAAAAATGACATATTGAGGAACATGCTGAGAGAGATACATCTTTACTTATATTGATGACATCTTAATCTACTCCCCTTCCCTTGACATCATGTCATGACAGCTTCTTTATCTCTTGCTATACTAGTTGTACATCAAGAGGGAGAATTGTGAGTTCTGTCGACCCAATATCTTGTTACTGGATACTGCATAATCAGTCTTCACACTGTGGTCAGTATGGTCTAGTCCAAGTCTTCATTGACTGGCCCATGCCCTGAACAATCTGCAGAGATTCCTTGGCTTTGCTTTTTCTAATGGTGCTTCTACTGGAGCACCATCACTTATCCCTTCCTGTTGCTGCTCCAAGGAAATCCAAAGTGTTCATTAGGAACTCTGCGGCTTAAAATGCCCTTACCCAGCTCAAGTCTGCATTCACCCTGACCCATATTCTCAAGTACCCTGATCCATCTAAACCCTTCCTGTGGAGGTAGATGCTTTAGAAACAGGAGTTGGAGACATCCTCTCACAAAGGTTTGGGGAAAAACCCAAGCTCAAACTATCACCTTCTTCTGGTGGATGTTGACCACCAAGAACTGTTGGCTGTCAAACTAGCCCTGAAAGGAGTGGCAACACTGGCTAGAATTACCCGCCTATACGATTTTCACAAATCATCACAAATCAACCTAAAGTACCTCCATATAGCCAAGTGTTTGGATCCCTTGCAAGGTCATTGTTTCATCTTCTATACCCAGTTCCAGTTCACCCTACTCTATTGCCCTGGCTCAAAGAACACCAAGGTAGATACACTGTCCCATATTCATTTCACCAACTCCCTGTGAGAGCAATAAGAAGCTCATTCTTGCCCCCTTCCTGCATCATGGGCACAATAGACTGGGAACTAGATCTGGCCATTAAACACATACTGAATTCCCCTGAACAAGCACAGTGTCTGTTTCGAGCCAAACATGACTGTTATGACCTGTGCATACACCTCTATTAGAGGACTGGGGAAATACTGCAGCTTACAAACATGGCTGTTCCGAGCCACAATCCCCAGAAAACATGGTGAATATGGTGTCCCAGTCCCAGAGCTTCTGAAAGAGCTCAGTATTGCTCAAACACACACACTAACACAAAGACTCTTTAAAAAAGCACTCTCATTCACAAAGTGTAGTGTACACATAGCATTGTCTGAGTACACCTGACGATACCAAGCCTGATTTCATTGTTCAATCACCTGGTTTTATCTGCCTCTGTCTCTTCACTCACATCTTTGTTTGTTTATCACCTGAACATTACCATTAAAGCTGTTTATCTGCATCTGCATCCGTCTTCACTTCCATTACATAACTGCTAGTTGTATTTTAAGTATTTAAGTACTTGGACACCAGACTAATGACAGTTCTGTTCATTTAACTTTATTTTTTGTTCAAATCAGCTGCCAAAATAATTTTCTACAGAGAAATCTAGCATCATTTTAATAGTTTAAACATACCTGAAGCCAACAAGATTGCATTTTTGGGAGGGATGTGAGGAGAATTTTATTGTTTAGGGCTTTCATGTATGAACAACTTCATGATTAATAACATAAATGAATTTTTGAGCAACAAACAGTGGGAAAGCATTAGAAATTCTTTTGGATAGAAGAGGTAAGAGCTGAGCAGACTGTTACAATGGGGAGAAAGAGTACAGTGATTTACATTTTGGGAATTAATTTTCTATTAATGTGCTGAAACTATGGTAGCGGTTTAACTAGACACTGAGTTATATATATTCGTGATGTGCACCAAAAGTTTTCGTACACAATTTAAAGCAGCAGTATTTGAATACTAAAATCACAATTTGAGTATGTGTTATTCCCACAGCCAAAAGAAGTATGTAATATTTAAAAAATCAGTCTTAAATAAGAAATGAGAGTGATCTTTCATTAGGCCCATTTTACATTAGAATGCTGGTGTGCTGCTTATATATCACTGGTTAAGGAAATATTTATAGTATGTGCGCTAGCTGTCAGATTTCTATAAAAATAAAGTTTGAACTGGAACCAATACTGGCATGCAAGCTGTTACAGTATGGGTACAGAAATGCTATAATATCTCTCTTTAGTATTGCTTCAAACATAAACATCTGTACTGCTGCTGACCAGAGAATCATTTAATTGCATTGGGGGAAAAATGCTACTTAATTATTCATTCATGCATGATTATTCCACATTAAATATGTCCTTTCTCTTTCCGAGAGGTTAACCAAATCTGTTTATTAACTATTAATATTAAGCAGAAGGCACACAGACACCACAATACACACTTACAGCTCTAGTTCTTAAAAAAATGCAGGTAAAAGAGACGTTTTTCAGCATCAGGCTGTGTTTTTGTTTATGGACATTACTCTTGTTTTTTGCAAAAAAATGATCTTCCAGCACACTATTTATATGATTTATCTTAATTTACAATGAATTAGTCTCATTGTACAGGAAAAAAAATACAGAGAATAAAAAATATTCCTAACAGTGCCCCTTTGATTTAACATGAGGCTGGTAATGACTTTAAGAGGCCATTACACAGTAAGAATAACAGTAAAAGCATTCTAGAAAGAACAAGCTATAGGTCTGAATGTATAAATGACAAAAAAACAACATAATAATTGGACTGTAAGAGCATGAAAAGTGCTTTTTAGCCAAATTAGTTCCAAGTTCTTGTGAAAATATAGCTGGAGAGGATTTAACAGTTTAGCAACTCATACCTATAAACTTTACAGTATACTCTCTGCATGAATTTTATGTGGGTTCGTGTGTGCTGAAATATTTGATGTAAAGTATCACAAAGTCTAGTAAATAGAGAAATATTTCCCAATAACATACTGCTCTTGTTAGCTAATAAAAAATTCCATAAAGTCATGTATATAAGACCAACTATTACTTGCAAATAATACTCTGGCAATTTTTAATTCAGGGCCAATTTAATTCTGTGCATGATATAAGCAGTCTCTCTTTAGCAGGTACAACAAGAAATAAAATAAAATAAAATAAAATAGGTAGCATATTTTGTACTAAAATAAATTCAATTAAAGCTAAACCATAATAAAAATGATATATTTATGTTATATCTAAGGGGGCGTAAGAAGAGTCGCTTAAAATTTATAACAGAAATACAGTAGAATTTAAAAAAAACCTAAAAGTTTAGACCTGACTGTATGATCATAATCTTTTAAACGAGTTATCTGAACTTGAACCAGTTAAGTATGTCAGCAATTTGCATTTGCATGCTACCACTGACGAGACTGCAGTATTAGTCATCCATTAATAATAAACATCTACAGTACAGACTTCCTGAGCTTCTGCTAAGCTAAAAACTTTAGGGAGTTCTAGAGAGGTTGATAGGATGACACGTTCTCCTGAGTGTTTAGAATTCATAATGATTACATGCCATCCATTTACAGTTTGTCCTCTTTGTCTGTACCTTAGCTGCTGGGTTAATGATGAACACTACATGAGATGAACATTTCAGTGGTACGCCATTTCCTGTTCAGTGAATAAGAAACCTGTGTGTTTGAACCTTCACTTCAGATCTACTTCCAGTGGCTCACTTCTTGTTAACAGTAATAATACGAGTAAACTTTACTCCTAAAACATTTACTTAGAATATTGACTCCTTTGTGTAAGTCTTACGTCGCAAATAGTTCTACTTCAGCATTGAGATCGAGTACAAGACGCTTTACCTTCCTACTGATACAAACATGTTAATTTTAGCACTACTTGACAGTTCAGCAACCTGGATTAGGAATATATAAGACTACCGGGAAATGATCTTGATAATATGCCTCAAGCAGAATTACATATAGAATTGTAGCAAAATGATTTTATATTCAATGTTTTTTCAACTCAATTTTATTTGTATAGCGCTTTTAATGATAGACATCGTCTCAGAACAGTTTTACAGAATATAAGAAAGATTCAAAAAGTTCAAGATAAAAATTAGACTTCAATTTTTATTTATTTGTATTTATCCTCATCAGGGTGGCACCAGAGAGTGTGATTATAAATAATTATAAACTCCACAGAGTGAGATTATAAATCATTATAAAAACAGAGAGTGGGGTTATAAATCATTATAAACACCAGAGATTGAGATTATAAATCATTATAAACACCAGAGATTGAGATTATAAATCATTATAAACATCAGAGTGGATTATAAATCATTATAAACACCAGAGATTGAGATTATAAATCATTATAAACACCAGAGATTGAGATTATAAATCATTATAAACATCAGAGTGGATTATAAATCATTATAAACACCAGAGATTGAGATTATAAATCATTATAAACACCAGAGATTGAGATTATAAATCATTATAAACACCAGAGATTGAGATTATAAATCATTATAAACATCAGAGTGGATTATAAATCATTATAAACACCAGAGATTGAGATTATAAATCATTATAAAGACCAGAGATTGAGATTATAAATCATTATAAACATCAGAGTGGATTATAAATCATTATAAACACCAGAGATTGAGATTATTCATAATGTCCTTTCTAAAGTCGTATATAAATATATAGAACTACTTGGTTGGAATTCTCCACCTAATCAATTAGAAAAACTGTTTACTTTTCCCTGAAGATTTTTTTTTAATGTACCTAAAGAAGATAAGAAAAAATCCTTATTTGCGCTGTCTCTGAGAACTCACAACTCGCTGTTGCTATTTCCTCATCCATCATCTCCTAGGACCTTTCTACTCCACGAGTATAGATCGTTCTATCTGTAAAAGTTAGCCAGGGAAATGTAAGTACTGAGTGTTAAGACTGAAGAATTGCTTAAAAAGTGTAAAACAACTACCACTAAATACCACAACCACGGTCTGGAATGAAATGTGAGGAAGATGTCAAGAAAATGAAGCTGAATTATTAAAAAAAAAAAATCTTAATAACACACTGGTAATAAAAAACAACAGAAGAAATGCCATGCCACTTCACAAAGATTAATTAGATCTAGTGGTCAAGTGATGCCTTAATGAAACTTTTTGCTTGTAAACAGTATTGTTGCTTGGTTTAAAGAAGGGCAGGGTGCATACAAGAAAATGTAGTTTAGTGAAATTGTGATAGAAATGAAATAATATCCCCAAAATTTATTCGATCAACAAAGCGGTGGCTGTTCAAACATCCGCTATCTCAGTCTTCAAATTTAAAACCTCGATTTTTGTTTGTTACACAGTTATATACAGTATATACACAACTTGCAGTGAAATGAAAACCCAGCCTGCTGTTTTCTTCAAAATATGAGTAATTAAATTAAAAATAAGAAATAAATAGGAAATAATAATAGGAAGTAATAGAATATTTGTTCAGAATGTGCAAAAATGAAGGTTCAAAATGTGGCAGCTACCACTGAGCAAAGCCCTTAACTCCTTAACTCTACATTTCACTGCCAAATGCCATAAATGTAAACATGCAGTTATATTCCATAGAGTACAGAGAGGATCTGTATGGTAGAAATGTCAGTTTTGCTAAAAAAAAAACTGTCTAATGGCTGAACTGTATCTGAACTGTAAAGACCATTCACATAAAAACCTAAGAATATGCATAAATGTTAACATTCTGAAGTGTCTAAGAATCTCTACAAGGATCCCCAACCATCAGGGCTCAGTAGGTAAAGTGGTTACGACTGATTTGTTGATCAGAAAATCAGGATTCAAGCCCCAGCACTGCCAAGCTGCCACTGTTGGGCCCTTGAGCAAGGCCCTTAACCCTCTCTGCTCCAGGGGGTGCTGTATCATGGCTGTAATGTATATGTGTCAAATAAAGTTAAAATTTCTAAACGAATATCACATACGCTATATCACATACGCTATATTGCCAAAAGTTTTGGGACACCCCTCCAAATCATTGAATTCAGGTGTTGTTTTTCAGGGGGCCCCTTAGTTCCAGTGAAAGGATAATGCTTCAACATACCAAAACATTTTGGACAATTTCATGCTTCCAACTTTATGTGAACAGTTTGGGGATGATCCCTTCCTGTTCCAACATGACTGCACACCAGTGCACAAAGCAAGGTCCATAAAGACATGGATGAGCAACTTTGGTGTGGAGGAACTTGACTGGCCTGCACAGAGTCCTGATCTCAACCCGATAGAACACCTTTGGGATGAATTAGAGTGGAGACTGTGAGCCAGACCTTCTTGTCCAACATCAGTGCCTGACCTCACAAATGTGCTTCTAATGGAATGGTCAAAAATTCCCAGAAACACACTCCTAAACCTTGTGGAAAGCCTTCCCAGAAGAGTTAAAGGTGTTATAGCTGCAAAGGGCGGGACAACTCCATATTACATTCATGTGCATGTAAAGGCAGATGTCCCAAAACCTTTGGCAATTTAGTGTATGTTGATTGATCATATTTATGAACTTATGTCAATATTCAACTACAATGTAGATAAAATGCCTGTGTCATTTCCTTATAAATCAAAGCTGGTAGATTTATTTACAGTCAAAGTCATTTCTACATTTAGAAATGCTTTGATTTATTATTTTCACTGATATAAAAGTTTTTTTTTAATATTACAGTCCTCAGACTTTTAGTGGTAGTTTTCTGTTGTGTTTTTCCCGTAACAAGAAAGTGTTAAAGTTGCCTTATTGCTCCAAGTACAATATGGTGTGAAAAAAAATCATCATTATAAAGCAGAGGTTCCTAGGGTTACCTTTTTGTGTTTAAACACAAACTTGATTAAACTCTTATTTAAAGCTTATTATCCAGACCTTAAAAAAGTTTTGTCAGTAGTAGAGAAAGGGAAAAGTTTTGAAAATGTGCATAATATGCAATCCTGAAGAAACTGTGGAACTTAACACAAAAAGAAGAGCAATATTATTGTCATTCTTTAGGGTTTAGAAACTCAAATCTTAATTAATCCTGCCATCTGGTTCAATTAGTGAAGGCACAAACTTATTTATTTATTCATCTACAGTTTAGTGCTTATGTGGAAGGTAGATGAGTTTAAATACATGGGGTCAACTGTCCAGGGTAATGGAGATGGTACTTGGTGGAGAAGAGTGGCAGTCATTTGCGATAGAAAGGTGGGGAAAATTTCTAAGACTATGGTGAGGCCAGCTATGTTGTATGGTTTGGAGACAATGGTGCTTACAATAAGACAGGAGGCAGAGCTGGAGGCAGAGAAGATGCTGAAGATGCTGCAATTTGTGTTGGGAGTGACGAGGATGAAGAGGATCAGATATGAGTATATTAGAGGGACAGCGCAAGTGGGACGATTTAGAGACAAAGTGAGAGAGGAGAGATTGAGATGGTTTGGGCATGTGCAGAGGAGGGATATGGATTATATTGGAAGAAAAATGCCGAGGATGGAACTGCCAGGAAAGAGAAGAAGAAAAAGGATACAGTGAGGGAAGACATGCAGGGGTTTGGTGTGACAGAGGACAGATTGAGATGGAGAAGAAGAAGTACAGTGCTTATGTGCAGTTCGTAATTTTGATAATAATATAGTGATTCGCCAAGATCGGGTTTCACAGGCTTCTGTCTCAAAATTCTGAAAAAAATTACATACTTTAACTATAATTAGGCAGTCAACTTTAAGGTAAAGCATTTCCAGATCAGTCAATAGTGCCTTTTGTACTTCAAAATGAAGAAGTATAACTGTTAGTTTAGCATTTACAACCACCTTATTAGTGTGAACTTTTATTATTCCCTTTCCTCCATTATATTTCCAATCAATAATCTGGTTGTAGATGCTGCTGTACTGTCGCAAATGGGTCAATAGAGTCATCATCATTGCAAAGCAACATTTCCATCACATATTTTTAAAGGAACAGGTTCTCACTGAGAGCCAAATGTTCTTAGACATGTATAATGAGGAATATTATTAGAAATGGATATCAGATCCATCTGGATAATTTTATTCCATATCAGTGCTTGAAAGGTGATGCTGGAGTTTTCTGTGAGAAACTGTACTGAGACTCTTTCCATCTTCATTTAAATGTTTTAAGTTATTGACTTAAATAAAAGAAATTATTCATAGATAAAGGATTATTCCCAAACTGCAGATTCTTTTATAGGTTGATGGTGTTTGTGTAATTTTAGAGAAAAAAAAAATTGTATTGTTTCTTAGCCACTTCAATTTGTGTTCAATTTGATTTTAAAAGCTGAATAAAACAAAGCTGAATAAGTGAATAAGACTGATGATCTCCTCATCATGGCACCTGTTAGTGGGTGGGATATATTAGACAGCAAGTGAACATTTTGTCCTCAAAGTTGATGTGTTAGAAGGAGGAAAAATGGACAAGCGTAAGGATTTGAGCGAGTTTGACAAGGGCCAAATTGTGATGGCTAGACGACTGGATCAGAGCATCTCCAAAACTGCAGCTCTTGTGGGGTGTTCCCGGTCTGCAGTGGTCAATATCTATCAAAAGTATCTGTGAGTCCTATAAGTTGCAAGGTGGGACCCATACAGGACTTAAAGGATCTGCTGCTAACATCTCGGTGCCAGACAGGTCAGGACGGGTCCCTCGACGGGTCAGGACTGTTTTGGCAGCGAAAGGGGAACCAACACAATATTAGGCAGGTGGTCATAATGTTCTGCCTGACCAGTGTATAATAATGAAAGGGTTTGCATGAGATCATAATCTTGCTGTCATGTTTTTTTAAGGATAAGATTAAGTGAGCTGTCAAGGCTCCTATAGTAAGTTCAGCTTGCGCTGCAACATGGAATTATGGGAAAAAGAAAATACCCCTTTCTTCAATTGTATGTTTTTATTTATCAGGAGCTAAAGATCAATATTGCGGACCTAACTGTCTTCTATAAACAAATGAATAACCTCAGCTGACAACAACAATAACAACAACAACAAAACACAATGGAATTTAATATACAGTCTTTTTTTTCCCAAAATGCAAATCATCATTCAGAAACCAGGTGAAAAATAAGCACAAGTTTAGATAATGATGAAGAACTCTATGAACGGTTTGCTGCTGTGGGCCACATAGCTGTGTGTCTGCATTACGCCAGGAACAAGCCACATCAGCATCAGCAGTGGCTTCAGAGATGTGATTGTTGCTGCATCGATCTGTGAAGGTAGTTGCTAATCTTCTCAGGTGTGGAGTTCCAGCAAATTCCATCCAAGGTTAGAGCGAGATATAAAAAGAGTTGATGACCCAGGCTAGTCTCACCTCCAAACTTCCCCGAATCTGGTCACTGTAGCTCAGGGGACACATGCACATTTCATCAGAATGAAACAATTATTTTTATTATTGATATTATCTACAATTACTTACAACATGATTAGCATCTCCTGCAACATGATGGTTTCTGGTCAGCGTTGGTCAGTGATGGTTTCTGGTCAGCGTTGGTCAGTGATGATTTCTGGTAAGTGTTGGTCAGTGATGGTTTCTGGTCAGTGTTGGTCAGTGATGGTTAGTAATGGTTTCTCTGGTCAGTGATGGTTTCTGGTCAGTGACGATCAGTGATGGTTTCTGGTCAGTGACGATCAGTGATGGTTTCTGGTCACTGATATTCAGTGATGGTTTCTGGTCAGTGATGGTCAGTGATGGTTTCTGGTCAGTGATGGTTTCTGGTCAGTGATGGCCAGTCATGGTTTCTTGTCAGTGATGGTCAATGATGGTTTTTGGTCAGTGATGGTCAGTGATGGTTTCTGGTCAGTGAATTTTTTCTGGTCAGTGATCATTTCTGGTCAGTGGTGGTCAGTGGTGGTTTCTGGTAAGTGTTGGTCAGTGTTGGTGAGCCATGGTTTCTGGTCCATGTTTGTCAGTGATGGTTAGTGATGGTGTCTGGTAAGTGATGGTCAGTAATGGCTTCTATAAATTCTATAAATGAAGTACATAGTGTGTGATGTAGATATTCATGTCAATCATTCATTCATTTATTCATTCATCCATCGATCCATCAGTTTTAAATCACTACCTGAGCAAACCGTGGTAAAAACCCGGTCTGAGACAAAAAACATCATGAATGGCACTACACACACACACACACACACACACACACGCTCCTAGGGGAAATCCATCTACAGGCATGTTTTTAGAAGGTGGAAGGAAACCCACGCAGTGAAAATACACAAAGACTGTGACCCAGAGCTCAGGATTGATTACCATCTCGGTGAAACAAAGTGACATTTTGTTACTGATTTGAATCAATTTCTCCTTTTTTTACTCAAACCCACGAACACGGTTCAAGGTAACTGTTCAGCTTTCTGCTAAAGATGACAAAATGAGCGTAAATGTCATGTGAATCTTTTTTTTCCATGTTTAAATTGTGATATTGATGTTTCTTTTCCATTTCCAGATAGGTTGTAAGGTGACAGTTCTTCTGTTCATCTATTTTCTGGCAACAAACTATTACTGGATCCTGGTGGAAGGCTTGTATCTACACAGCCTCATCTTCATGGCCTTCCTTTCAGACACTAAGTACCTCTGGGGCTTCACTCTGATTGGATGGGGTGAGTAGAGAGCAGGGTATTTCTTCATATTCCACTGTCCTGTGAGGAGGATGTTATTGATTTCTGGCAACTCAGATTTTAAGCCTTTTATTGTCTGTTGCTTTATTTCACTTGATGCCTGGTATCTAGTCCCTCTAATTGTTCTCTCTGTTGCATTAACCATTAAGATCGAGTTTTTATGATGCTGTTTAACTAAGAAAACATTCTCAACATTGTGAAATCTGAAGCACTGATTAAAACATCTTACCTTCTTTTTTGCTTCACGTCAAATCTGAAAGGAGAACAATTATGGTTTCAGTGAGATGACATGTTCAATGACATTTATACCTAATTTTCATTAGTTTCAATGAGATGATTTTTACTGTGTGCGCTTTAATAGGAGTGCTGCCCATATGCTTCTAATGCTTATGAATTATTCTCCACATGTGCAGCACAATTGCTAAATAGGCGTAATAATTACACTGGACATACTGCTTGAAATGAAGCATTTTAAATATGCTAAATATCTGTCTGGATATCCTACAACAATTTTTGAAGCTCTTATCTTTGTTATCTTTGTTATCTTATATAAGCGGTGTTTCTTTTAAACCATTTAACTTAACTGCTAGTAGTTAACAAATAAGATAAGATAAAGTAAGGTGAGATAAGATAGAACTTTATTAACGCTGAAGGAAATTATTTTGCCAGAGACTGCTTCAGATTGCAAGAGAAATAAATATAAATGAAATATAAATGAAAAATAAATGAAATATCCTATATATACAAAATGTATTTAAAAACAGTGGTGGCCGGTCAATAGGGCCCCCCCTTAAAGTTAGCCAGAGAAGAATGCTACTTTAAGACATTAACAATAAATATATATTTTAATAACGAAATAAAATCATTTAGTCGTACTATTCTACTGTTAGTCATATGCACATAATGTGATATTGCACATGGTTTTACATGAATGTACACTGTAATTATTGTGAAATTTTATTGCTGTCAGTGTTCATTGGGTCAGCTCTGCTCCCTACAGAAAGGGGAGGAGTTATAGAGTTTGATGGCCACTGGTAGGAAAGACCTCCTGTGGTGTTCTGTGGTTGTCCTCAGTGATCTCAGTCATGGGCTGAACATGCTCCGGTACAGCTCCGTTGTCGCATGCAGGGTGTGTGACATGTTGTCAAGGATACCAAGAAGTTTCCTCAGCATTCTCCTCTCAGGCATCTCAACTCCAGCTCCACTCCCCTTTCCTAATAAGCTTGTTGAGTCTGTTGGCATCGGCCATCTTGACCCTGCTACCCAGCACACTACAGCGTAGAAGATGATGCTAGCAACTACCAAGTGGTAGAACATCTGCAGCATGATTCTATAGACTTTAAAGGACCCGAGTCTCCTGAGGAAGCAGCAGATGCTACAAGCAATCTATTGTTATTTAGCACATTGCAAAAGCCATTGATTTATTTCTCTTGTGAAGCTGTCTCTGGCAAAATAATTTCCTTCGGGATTAATAAAGTTATCTTATCCTTTACATTCAGAGAAATCAATAGAAGCTCCAGCTTTTCATTAAATATCTCTTGGAACTACATACAATTCTATTCATAGCACTGATTGTATAGTACATAGTGCAGTGAAGAACATTGTAGCCTCACCACTTCAGCCCCAAGCAGTAGTTACTGCAGAGTTTCTTTTTTCTCTCAATGTCCGTGAGGGTTTCCATTGGGTGGCCTTGCAGTGGTGCAGTGAATCCCAGGTCTACCAAGCTGCCACTTCTGGGCTCCTGAGCAACCCTCAGTTGCATAAAAAATGAGATTTATGTCACTCTGGATAAGGGCATCTGCCAGATTCCAGGAATGTAAATTCCTATCACGTGTAGACCCTTTTTCTGTTGGTAAACTTTGTGGCGTTTTTTTGTGGGGGGAGCTTAGGTGGAGGCAGAACGATTTCCCTGACCGCTTTACAAGCCGTAGTCATCAGGTATTGTTAGTTTGTTTTTAAACAATGACTGGTCAAAATCTGAATTTATCTGACTGTGTTAGGTCACTCACTGTCCAGGATCGTGAACGTTATTTGAAAAAATTAACTTTAACCGACTGAACCAGATTGGCTGACCCATACACGCTCGCTCAATGGATGGACGATGTGACAGGATTACCTCAAGCTGAGTGACCTGACATCTACACTGACTATCTATCTGATAGAAAAACCGAGCACTTCTGCCAACTGTAGAAAAGGAGATGACACAAACAGTTTCCTTTGTTTGGTCTCCAGAGGTTAGCTACCAGTTAGCTATCTTACATGCTAAAAAGTTAGCGTTACATGAGAAATCATGTAACTTGTTCCCCAAATTCTGCTAAGGTGGGCATGCATAAGAAATAATTAGCTAATCCACCTAATCCGTAAACCGTACCAAAACAATATTCTCTTTAACCTTATCTTACCTTATTGTTTAGCCAACTCTGTACTGGTTTGTATTGGCCTCCACCAGTTTTTGCCTCCAGCTAGCGCTGTGACATAATTGTGACGTCAGCACTAAAAGGGTCTATAGAAACCAGCTGCAAACTCCTACATAAATCCAAACACTGAAAACAATGAGTAATTGAATAATTGCTGTTTAGAACCACTAAACAAAGTGTCATCCAAGCAAACTGACTGTATAAAAGAATTTTCATTGATTTGAACAGATAACTGAATGTTTCTCTTGCGTACTCTATTCCTGAACAGATTGATTTGTTTCTGTTGACAGGCCAGAGGCTCAAGCAAGCATTGATTTGTGGAATCTGTTTTAAAAAGTTGTTTATGAACTTGTTCAGCATATGTGTCAGTAAAACAAAATGGAATGAGTTGTACCAGCTGTGTAATTGGTCTTGTATAACAGCAAATATGCAGTTTGTGCATCAGAGCTCTAATTGATCGGTGATGATGAGGCTCAATGTTGCAGCTTCTCTGTGTGATTGTAGTCTAAATGAGTGCATTTAGCAAGAATCATGGTGAGAACCTGCTTACAACAAAACATGTGAGTGAACATGTCTAGTTCCACTGTACAAATCGAAAACACTTTAATATCGGGTCATAATTATTGATGTCATCTTATTTATATATTAGCACATTAAAAAAAAACATTATATATATTTTTTTATTGGCTTGTATATTTGATATCTGCGTCAGGATAAACTGTAACCAGTATAATTAACTGTTTGTGCAAATGCATGGAAATGATACTGCCATAACTGCCAGCATATGGAGGATTAAGTGAGATTTTGATAAATAATGGCTCTGTTTGTTAATAGTATTTTCTCATATTTTGGTATGTTATGATTCATAGCTTCTTGCAACAGTGCCTCCCCATGCTGTTAAAACCCCTTTAGCCCAGTTAAATATAGGACTATGTTTCCATCACCAAGGGGATCCTATGATAATATAGATTCACTGGGAGTGAATCTTTTATTTTAAACAAAATAAAATTCTCAGTGCTTGAGATGAGAATTACGTGTTGAAAGCATCACTGGGTTTAACTAGTAGAAGGAGGTCAAGCAAATCCGGGAGGAGTCACAGTCTTTTAGTGAAAATTAATTTATTAAAGAATTCCTCCATACTTGAATTCTCTAACAAGTTGAACTACTCACAGGCATGAGAGGTTTGACGCTGGGTGGAAGACCAAGTTCTGTGTTGTCCTTGCCTGAAGGCACTAACTCTCTGTAATACACTGATTCATGCAAAAAGCCACAAACAAGGGCTTCTACAGAGGGTTGCCATTCCCACACCACTTGCTCCTCCCTGATTCGCTCTCCTAGCTCATGACAGAAAGCCTTTAGCAGGGTTTCTGGGCCCTTTTATCAGCTCCTGGTCACCAGAATACAAAATTCCTCTGATCTTGATTGTCCAGAACATTCTGCCAGCACTCTTCAACTTCTGCTGTGCTCTTTTTTAGCTATGAGGGTAAAATATAAGCGGTAGGAAACTAGGTAAAAAAGACTCCAAAAAGAATTTATGAATCCCAATAATCAGGAAAAAAAATCCAAAGAGAAAATGTCCATGCTTAAAGTCTGAGTGCGCTTTCAGTCTGTAAGTAGTGAGTAGGTGAATGTTGTAAACAAGGTGTGATGCTGGAGAGAGCAACACGATCTGTATGATTCAATCAGAGGGAAATCTGCACTATTGACTGTTCCAGCACTGTGATGGATATTTTCGAAATAAGGAAGTGCCATTTTTTTCTTTGGATGGTATTCAGTAGCATCACTTATGATATGAATAATATCAGGTTTTAATATAATTATTATCTAGTGCTCCAAAAGTGGCACCAGGAAAACTTTCACTCTGTCACTGTGGAAACTGTGAGCTTGAATCCTGACTCAAACTAATGATCTGTAGGTTGTACATATTTCTATTGACCTATCTTTTCTGGGAAAATGTTTAGTGCTATGATATTTATGGTTTATATTTATGTTTATTTATTCAGTAACTCTCTTGTATTTGATTACAGGATCAAACACAAACTGTTCTAAATGCTTAAAGGATCTTGTTGTTAATTACAAAACTCTTGTCCAATAATTTTAAATTAGTTTTTTTTCGAGATGTAGGGATTTTTTGGTTTGTTTAATTTATAATGTCTATACTTTATAAATCTTACAAAGCAGAACTAAGAGAATACAGACCTGAATAAACATATCTCTTGGCTTAATGCCTTAATTGTTTTTCGACAACCAGTTTTCAGCTCAGTGAATGTCTCTTGCTTAAACAATGATTTAACATCCATTTTTCAACAATAGGCAAAGATCAGATCATATGTACACCATTCAGGCATAACATTCTGAGCACTGAGAGGTGAAGTGAATAACACTGATTATCTCCTCATCATGTCACCTGTTAGTGGGTGGGATTATATTAGGTAGCAAGTGAACATTTTGTCCTCAAAGTTGATGTTAGAAGCAGGAAAATTGGGCAAGTGTAAGGATTTGAGTGAGTTTCACACATTGTGATGGCTAGACCACTGGATCAAAGTATCTCCAAAACTGCAGCTCTTGTAGGGTGTTCCCGGTCTGCAGTGGTCAGTATCTATCAAAAGTGGTCCAAGGAAGGAACAGTGGTGAACCTGCGACAGGGTCATGGGTGGCCAGGGCTCATTGATGCACGTGGGGAGTGAAGGCTGGCCCGTGTGATCCGATCCAACAGACGAGCTACTGTTGCTCAAATTGCTGAAGAAGTTAATGCTGGTTCTGATAGAAAAGTGTCAGAATACACAGTGCATCACAGTTTGTTGTTTATGGGGCTGCATAGTTGCAGACCAGTCAGGGTGTCCATGCTGACCCCTGTGCACCACCAAAAGCACAAACAATGGGCACGTGAGCATCAGAACTGGACCAAGAAGCAATGAAAGAAGGTGGCTTGGTCTGATGAATCACGTTTTTACATTACGTGGATGGCCGGGTGCGTGTGTGTCGCTTACTTGGGGAACACATGGCACCAGTATACACTTTGGGAAAAAAGCAAGCCAGCATAGTCATGAATTGGGCAATGTTCTGCTCGGAATCCTTGGGTCCTGCCATCCATGTGGATGTTACTTTGACACGTACACCTTCAGGATCTAGTGGAGTCCATGCCTCGACGGGTCAGGGCTGTTTTGGCAGCAAAAGGGGGACCAACACAATATTTAGTCATAATGTTATGCCTGATCAGTATAATCAGGACCTTTATAGTGTTTCACAGTCGGCATTAACTTATAATTTCTAATATTTGTCATATTTATTCACCATTACACATCAGGTTCATGCTTTAAAATTTTTTAAACCTTATTAATGCACAGAATGTACTGTACAAAACACAACACATGCACTTTATACAACACATGATCTACACCTATCAACCTAACTTAACAAATAGGAATAAAATAAGTAGTAATTAAACAACACTCTGAATTTGACAAAGAGCATATTATAGCCTTTTAATCACTGTGATGTTCTTATGTTCACTCTGTCTCTAATTTTAGGTGTACCTGCTCTTTTTGTGTCAGCCTGGGCAATTGTAAGGGCAACAGTGGCAGATTCCAGGTGATGGACATTTGCTTTCTTATTGTTATTGTATAGGAAATGTCAAACAATTTCACATTTTGGAATTAGAAAATGGCTATGGGATTAGCTTCAAAAATTTGCATACTGAAAAATTGAGATTAGTACAGACACAGATTCATTAGATTCATTAGTTTCAGCTCACAATGCACTAAAAATATGGAATTAAATAATAAAAAAAAGAGGCATATTTATATGACACATCATTCCTCAGTATGGAAAGTTAACTTTGACAAATAAAAATGAAGACATCAGTGCCCTGATATTACATATTACATATATGACCAGACTTTCTGCCAAAGGCACCATACCTTTACTCTGCATCCCAAAAAAATAATTAAAAATAAAAAAATTCACACTCATCATTTCTCTCTGGGTGACACTGAGAGGGTTTTAGCTTCAATGCTAATTACACTGAATAGATTAGAGCTCTCTCAGATTACAACACGCTTTTGCATGTTTTGTCATTTGCATATTTGCCATGATAAAAGCTCAACTTCAAAGGTTAGTCTGGTAATTGTGTCTCAGCCTTGAGAGCTAGTTGAGTTAGATAGCTCAAGGTTTTAATCTAGCTTTATAATTATGGCTTGTGGCAATCAATGAAGAATAAATAAAAAATCAACTATTATTTATGTCATTTTATTTTTAATAAATAAAATAAACACCTTTTCTTATGTGCCTTATGTGTAGGCTTCTGGTTCCAAAGACTGAACTTTTAAAAAGAGGATAATATTTGAAAAAAATAAAAATAAAAAAATAAATAGCAACAAGATCAAGAAGAAGAAGAAGAAGAAGAACAACAACAACAATAATAATAATAATAATAATAATAATAATAATAATAATAATAATAATAATAATAATGATGTCTTTTAATGCAAGTTTTTTTTACTTGACTATACTTTTTCCTATCTATCTATCTATCTATCTTTCTATCTATCTATCTATCTATCTATCTATCTATCTATCTATCTATCTATCTATCTATCTATCTATCTCTAGAGAGAGAGAGAGAGAGAGAGAGAGAGACTGCAATAGATTTTAATTAGACTGTCTGTCATTCATGACACCTTCATCCAAATGATTATAATGAATTATAATTTCTCTCTCTAAATTATTCTTTTTTTTCCCCCAAACAACTTTTCCACCCCATTAATATCACCCCATTAGTGAAATTCCATGACTTATTATTCATGTATGTGTTTAAAATATTCATCGTAATCACATACTCATTCGGTTAAATCCGTGTTTGCTTCATGTGAAGAGCTGCAGCATATCAGCCCTTTTAAAGAAGACAGTAAAAGTAGTTGATTAGAGCATGACACTGTGTAATGCACAAGTTTGGCTCAGTTTTCTGTAGCTACATCTACTTAAATGCTGTTATTAATAGCTATTAGGATTATGATCTGTAATTGCTATGTGTTATATGTTACTTTAGTCTAAAGTCTCCTTTAAAGATGATTAACAAGATTAGCTTTTGGTATTTGATGCCAATATGCTTAATTACAAGCAGTGATTAAGGCAGTGTGATATGGTTTGTATGCATAAAAAAAGACGTTTCGGAAATATTCTGGTATTTTGTAGCATAATTATCTTTGAAAGAATAATTACACTCAGAGATTCAGAGCACAGTTCAAAGGGAATCTGTATAACCAGAGATCAGAATAATTCAGATCAGACCTGGAGTGTGTCTGAGCAGCACTGAGAAAGAGCTGAGTAAAAAAATTCCTGTGTACAGTTTTCAATTCATATATTATACCTCCAGGGTTTCAGTAAATTCAACTGAAAAGACATAAACAGTGTTACACTCACTGCAAATGTCATACTGGTTGCGTGAAAATTCCCAATAAAACATACTAATCGCTTGCTTTATGTTGTCTTTGTCTCTTTCTCTCCACCTCCCTTTTGTATAACTCACTGTATTGTCCCCTTCTCCCTCTCCACATGATCTG
Source organism: Hemibagrus wyckioides (assembly GCF_019097595.1). Lineage (NCBI taxonomy): Eukaryota > Metazoa > Chordata > Actinopteri > Siluriformes > Bagridae > Hemibagrus > Hemibagrus wyckioides. Next base: position 27,151,343 of record NC_080715.1, on the reverse strand, counting down.
CTCTGTTTTTCAAATCTCTCATTTCCTCTGTAGATGCTGGGAGCTAAGCGCAGGCAACATCAAATGGATTTATCAAGTCCCTATCCTGACAGCCATTGGGGTAAGTGAGGAAAAAATGTCACACATGTAATAAACACTTTTTAAGAAGCCGAGTGTGCCTGCAAAACAGCTGAAAGCCCGAGACAGCCTTGCATAAGGCATAAGGAAATTGCCTGTCTTTACGTAAATGTTGTTTTTCTCCACACCAACTGTGAGGCTGAAGCCCCTGTAGCATGCAAAGCAGATATCAAACACATTAAGCCTTCTTTGTTGTGTTTAGGTGTGTTCGTAAGTCAGGTTTGTGTTACATGTGTAACAATACAATTAATGGGATCAGTATAGTGAACAAATATACTCATTTAAAACAGTATAACTGTTCATGTCATATCAGGGACAGGTTTGATCACAGCAAGTCTAACAGAAAGACAGGGAACTCAACAGGCAACTAATTACATATCACAGGGATCCTCCTGTTCAGCTCACGTGTTAGGAATATGTTATTTTTATTAAAAAAAAAAACACGGGCTATCTATCTATCTATCTATCTATCTATCTATCTATCTATCTATCTATCTATCTATCTATCTATCTATCTATCTATCTATCTATCTATCTATCTATCTATACCTTTGAGGTGTGGGTAGAATTATTATTGTTATTAGGAGCACTGTTTTAATACTGGATATGAGCTCCCTTTGCTTTCAAGTTCTTGCTTTCCAGACTTGGATTCTGCAAAATATAAGAAAAATTCCTGCACATTGTCAGGTTTGCTTCCATGCTGTGAATCCCCTTTTCTACCACATCCCAAAGGTGTTCTACTGGATACTGATCCAGCGACTTCAAAAGAACACTGAAGAACTCTTCGGCATGTTCATGAAACCAGTCTGAGATGATTTTTGCTTTGTGCATGGTTGGCGCATGATCATGCTGGAAGTAACCATTAGAAGATGGTAAACTGTGGCCATGATGGGATGCAGATGATCAGTGACAATAATTTAAATAAATGGTGTTCAAGTGATGATTGGTGTTAAAAGGCTTAAAAATATTCTCCAGACTATCACACTACCTTCACTGTGGTATAAAATATTAATATATGTAGTTTAATGGACTCAAGAGATGTTGCGCATTCTCTATTGCTCAGTTTGTCTTTGTGTTGAACACACATACACACACACACACAGAGAGAGAGAGAGGATTAGATGGGTTAGAATGACTCACTCTGAAGTTGGAGTACTAGAGCTTGTTGTTTTTTCTCTCCACCATTTAACAGTTAAATGTAGAGTAAAGCTGCAGGTCTGCTTTTAAAAGGCTTTGGGTTCTCAGGGGAAATTGGCCAGGAAGGCCTTTGGAATGGCCTTTGCATGCATCTCGTATTTTCCATCACTTAATCAAACTTTGTGAAGATCAGATTTGCAATTATACACCAAAAACAGAAAAAAACTCATATTTCCTGGTATTTAGAAAAGGATGAATAAATGCCACTATAATGCAGACCTTGATATCAGATGAACCGATGAAGCAGGTTTAGTGACTGAGCAACAACATTGACAAGGTACATGTTTTTTTTGTTGTTGTTTTTTGATGGAGGCTTTCTTTTCTTGTTTTGTGCTGTATTCTCTGAAAATGAATAACAAACTCATCTATGAGCTATTACAGAAACATATATGACCCTTAAACTGAAAAGAGGTGAATGATCCTACATACTAAAGCTCTTTAAAAATCACAAAGCCTTTCATTTGCAATACTGCAGAACAAGTTTAAATTTATTATATTATAGTTTATGAAGCTTCTGATTTCAGATGAAGATATTAGCATTGGTATAACATTTGGATGTGTTGTATGTGTTAATACATGCATAATATTGTGTTGGTCCCCCTTTTGCTCCCAAAACAGCCCTGACCCATCATGCACTTTGTATTGTGACACCTTTCTATCAGAACCAGCCTTTTTATCTACCCCATACCCCTAATTGTTAGGTAGAGCGAAAAAAGGAATATGTGATCATTTAGATTTAAGAAAATGACTTCTTAACAGAATTTCAAACAGGTTTCTAATTACTAGATTGAATGACTGATGAATTCATGCGGTATTAACATAAACAAATAACATTCTGAATCTCACAAGGACTTTGGTGCTGATGGGACTATAATTATATAATTATATTTAGGCTATTAATTCAGATATGGTAGAATAGAGCAGTGGTAATTTATCAGTTGTAAAAGACAGGTTTGAGCTGAGGGCTGAAAATACATGATCAAATCATGTTGGATGTTAATGTCACGGCCGGGATCCTCGCCCTAGGCGGGGCTCAAACCCAGGCCGTCCGTGGTGCACGAATAACAGTAAACAATCATAGACGAAAACAGGCACAAAAGGACATTAGGGTAAACTGGGTACAGGTGAGACAATCAGGGGTGAGAACAATAGGACAGGTAATCACAAGACACACGAACAAGCAGGCTTCTCGGGTTTACCTGCCAGCGCCTTCCTCAGGCCTGGCAGGGAACAGTCCAGCAGTTCCTGACAGTTATAAACAAACAATGGAACTGATGTACACATTTAAATTAAGTACATTTTTTTCTTCCAGTGTGTTGCTACACATATACAGACATATTTCTGTATATGAACGGAGCTATAATCATGGGAGAAAAACAACGTGCTTAAAGATTATGATTAAGTGAATACTATTTTAATGTCATCTGGGTGACAGGTCCATAATTATAATTTGCACATATGAAGCTGGTCAAGTCCTTGTCTTTAGTGATTGTTACATATTGCTGATAAATAAAGTGCTTTGCTTTGTTTCACACATTTGCAGTTACATATATACACTGAAAAAACTTATTTACATAATACATCGGTTAAAGGTGATTGAATTAAGTTTTTATACATCCAGCATGATTTAAACAGGTATTTAAAGAAAAAAGAAGATGAATAAAATCAAACATGAGCTGAGAATCAGTACTGATGCTTCACAAACACTGCTCTACTCTACCATAAATGATGTAATTCCCTAAATTTAATACTACAGAGGGCACAAAAAATGTATACACACTTCAACATGAAAAATAGACCAATCAGACATAACATTCTGAGCAGTGAGAGGTGAAGTGAATAACACTGATGATCTCCTCATCATGGCACCTGTTAGTGGGTGGGATATATTAGGTAGCAAGTGAACATTTTGTCCTCAAAGTTGATGTGTTAGAAGCAGGAAAAATGGACAAGCGTAAGGATTTGAGCGAGTTTGACTATGGGACAAATTGTGATGGTTAGACGACTGGATCAGAGCATCTCCAAAACTGCAGCTCTTGTGGGGTGTTCCAGGTCTGCAGTGGTCAGTATCTATCAAAAGTATCCTTTAAGCCCTCTAACTTACAACGTACAGGACTTAAAGGATCTGCTGCTAACATCTTGGTGCCAGACACCACAGCACACCTTCAGGATCTAGTGGAGTCCATGCCTCGATGGGTCAGGGCTGTTTTGGCAGCAAAAGGGGAACCAACACAATATTAGGCAGGTGGTCATGTTATGCCTGATCTGTATTTATGCATAGAAATTTTATTACTAAATTTCTATAAAGATCAAAGGGTAGCTGTAAGTCATGTTTGAATTACACAGTCACGTTAGGTGCTCAAAGTGGTCACCATTAGCATCCAGACACTTTGGATTTCGGTGAACTAGTGTATAAGCAGCATTGACTATACGGATTTCTCTGCATGATACTTTAGTATATTCCTGTAGTGCAGCCAGTGTGGGTGGTTTTCTGCAGTACAACACATCCTTTAGTGTTCCCCACAGATTGAGGGGTGTTAAATATGGGGAACACTTACGCACATAAGCAGTTACATAATCCTACATCATCAAACCCTCAATCACACACACACACACATAACCCCTGTACGTGACACACTTACGCACATAAACATATGGACAAATATGTTTCTACTGATAAATCATAGAAGCTATAAGTTTATCTCATGAAGGTTACATAATCCTACATCATCAGACCCACAATCATGCACACACACACACACAACCCCCTGTATGTGACACACTTACGCACATAAACATATGGACAAATATGTTTCTATTGGCTTATAATTTATAACTTTATCTCGCGAAGGTTACTTAATACACCGTCATCAGACCCTTAATCACACATATCACATACCTGACACACCCCCACAAACCCCTTGCACGTGGAAACACACACACACACACACACACACACACACACACATACCTGACACACCCCCACAAACCCCTTGCACATGGAAACACACACACACAGACACACACATAAGCATATGGACAAGTATGTTTCTATTGATAAAACATAGAAGTTATAAGTTTATCTCCTGAAGATTACGTATTCCATAATCACCCCACAGACTCTCTTGGAATCAAATTAATCACAGAATCAAGTAAGTCTTTCACAAATTATGAAAAAAGTGTAAAAATGTGAAGTTCATTTTTTTAAATTGTGAAAAATGTGTATGGTAGCTACCCCAAATTTATAACATTTTATTTACAGGGGTTGGACAATGAAACTGAAACGCCTGGTTTTAGACCACAATAATTCATTAGTATGGTGTAGGGCCTCCTTTTGCGGCCAATACAGCATCAATTCGTCTTGGGAATGACAGATACAAGTCCTGCACAGTGGCCAGAGGGATTTTGAGCCATTGTTCTTGCAGAATAGTGGCCAGGTCACTACGTGATGCTGGTGGAGGAAAACGTTTCCTGACTCCCTCCTCCAAAACACCCCAAAGTGGCTCAATAATATTTAGATCTGGTGACTGTGCAGGCCATGGGAGATGTTCAACTTCACTTTCATGTTCATCAAACCACTCTGTCACCAGTCTTGCTGTGTGTATTGGTGCATTATCATCCTGATACACGGCACCGCCTTCAGGATACAATGTTTGAACCATTGGGTCCATTTTCGCTGCTGGCACCATTGAAACCGACGTTTGGCATTGGCACGAGTGACCAAAGGTTTGGCTATAGCAGCCCGGCCATGTACGTTGACCCTGTGGAGCTCCCGACGGACAGTTTTGGTGGAAACAGGAGAGTTGAGGTGCACATTTAATTCTGCAGTGAGTTGGGCAGCTGTGGTTTTATGTTTTTTGGATACAATCCAGGTTAGCACCCGGACATCCCTTTCAGACAGCTTCCTCTTGCGTCCACAGTTACTCCTGTTGGATGTGGTTCGTCCTTCTTGGTGGTATGCTGACATTACCCTGGATACCGTGGCTCTTGATACATCACAAAGACTTGCTGTCTTAGTCACAGATGCGCCAGCGAGACGTGCACCAACAATTTGTCCTCTTTTGAACTCTGATATGTCACCCATAATGTTGTGTGCATTGCAATATTTTAAGCAAAACTGCGCTATTACTCTGCTAATTAAACCTTCACACTCTGCTCTTACTGGTGGAATGTGCAATCAATGAAGACTGGCCACCAGGCTGGTCAAATTTAGCCATGAAACCTCCAATACTAAATTGGCCAGTGTTTCAGTTTCATTGTCCAACCCCTGTATGTGGTCACTAAAGGAGATTAACAAAATTACAATTACCAGTGGTACTGACATAAATTAAATCTAGTATGATATAAACTGTATGATGCAATGAGAATATATATCTTTTGGTGAAAAATGCTGGATATTCAGTCAGAATAATCTACATTCTGGATAACAATAATTAGAAAACAAAACAAAACCAAAAAATTAATAGCTAACATCTATTCAAGGTCAATATGTTTTTTTATTATGTAGGGTTTGGTTAAGTGTGTGACTAATTCAGACAGGAGAATTTATTTTAGCTCAAACTTATAAACTCTAAAACTAGTCTTTCAAATTGGGATTCATGTATTGTTGTTCACAATACCTACATAAAAATCTAGCTGCTAGATGTTGCACATAAAATTACACAAAAATGTAAGAGTATATAATGTAAAGGTAAGGCAAAATGCTGAAGTGGAGCAATAATAATAATTTTAAAAGATAAATTTCTTATGTAAGAATGTTTTTGCTTCTGGTTCATATAATGTGTGACTGCTGGATATAAGATGATATTTGGCCAAAGCACACTACTGACAGTTAAAACAAGTAAGTTACTGAAATTAAATATTGCATAGTTTACAGTTAGATCTTACTTAAAACCTTTATTACAAATGATTCAAAAAGAAAAAATATCAATTCCACTGAATCTGATGTCTCTCAAAATTCAATTAATTAATTCTTAAAATGCCTTTAAAATGATTTATTCTGCTAAAACACACTACAAGAATTTAGGAATTACTGAAAATAATTGGGATCACACTTCTTGCTCTGGGTTTGTGCAGTGTGTGACTAGCTCTGATAATTGGAAAATATATTTTGGTTCTGGAACAAAATTGATTGTTGAAACAGGAAAGTAAGCTTCAAAAAGTTCTTGTATGTCACAGGTCTATAAAAAACACTTAAAATGTTTATTATTATTATTATTATTATTATTATTATTATTATTATTATTATTATTATTATTATTATTATTTTGTATTATATGATATTAGATATGCTGGCCAACATTTATGACAAAATGATCTGAAATGTGCTAAAAATTAGTAAAATTCATTTGTAGAAGTTCTAGAAGAACACTTTGGTAATGGTCATTGTTTATATACCATTACACAACTGAAAACTGAGAAATGTAATGTTTGAAATGAAAATGAATTGTGTAAGTTAATGGTAATCGTTTTAATGGAATTTATGTATAATGATGCAATGCTTAACAAGACATCACTAGAGTACCTAAATAACTTAAAGTTTGCACTGATTTATAAAACTGGATACCATTTAAATGTGAGCTCAACTTTGAAAAACTTTGTGTTTATATCAAACTCTTTTGAAAACATTGAAGTGTAGCATTGCCATTGTCCCCAGTTACAGCTTGACCTCGGGTTATTGTTAGAGAAATGGTGTGTTTGTGCATGATGTCCTGTTGTGGATGACCTGACATCCCATCCAGGGTGTATTCCAGTTTTCCATGACCCTGACCAGTTTAAAGCAGTTGAATGGATAAAAACATTGAACTACTGTATGTTACTGTTAGTAGCCTGCATGTTTTTGTGTGGCTGTATGAGAGTGTTTGAATAACACACAGAAGCTATTATTTGGGAAAGCAATAAAGCTCACAGCACTATCAGGTAATGTTTTAATTGTATTACTTATTTTAGATAAGTAATCATGTCTGTTATACAGATAGACAACATATTCATTGTACAATTTGAGCCAGCATTTATTTGATACATTGTGTGAGGTAGAAGTTTTTTGTTAGATAATTTCACATTGTGTGACTGCTGGAGGTGGATATAAGCTTGTCTTTGCCAAAGGTACCAAGCTAGTAACTCAAACAAGTATGTTTGCATTATTACTTTACTAGTTATGTATCTTTTTATTAAATGTATTCAGTACATTTATTGTAAAAATGCTTAAATATTCTAAAGACCAAAGACCTTGGGTAATTCTTGTCTTGATGTGAGTAATGGTATATTTAGGTTTGAAGGAAGGTAATGTCCATTTAATAGACATAAAAAGACAGAAAGTTCAATAACTATAAACATCAAGACATGAAGTTTGCCTTTTACTGCCTTTGATTGCTTAATAGAATTCAGTCCATGCAGCAGAAGTATATTTTTGAGTGGTTGTGTAACAGTGTGTGACTAATGGAGTGAAGTTAATATTTGGAAAAGGAACAAAGCTAACAGTAAAATCAGGCAGTACACTGAAAAAAACAATACTTTGGATCAACTTAAAAAAATTGCTCCAATTTTTACAGCTAATTTTTTTACTTTTTCTCAAAACATATTTATAACTTTATTTTATGTTTTATTTTGATTATGTGTTAATCAATTCTTCTAATTTTCCCCAACGCAAAATATTTGCATCCACACAAGTCAAAAACTGAATTTATTACAAATGAATAGGCCAATGCTGCTGCGTTTTCTGCTTTGTAACAACTTTATAAAAACCTAAAATTGATCATTACATCCAAATGTAGTTTTTACTTTGGAAAAAAACAATTGCTGTAATTTTGTTTTTAAGTTATGTTATTAATTTTTCTTAAGCGTGATTCAAGCTATACACAAGCTATAATTTATAACTGTAGCTAAATCAATATCTTGTCCTGACTTAAATCCAAAAATGTACCTACAGATAAGTTTGTGTAGTTTTCTGCTTTCAAACAACTTAAATGTGAACATGAATACAACCAAAAAAAAAATGTACTAATACATTAAAATAGTTTTTTTTTTACTTCAGATGAAACTAATAATTTCCTCAGAGGCAAATTTATTAACAAAATAGCGCTAAATAGACAGTTAAGTTCTCCTCCAAATACACATTTATTATGTATTTTAAAATATACATTTCTTTGTATTGTTCTATGAAATTCAAATTGGAAAAACAATGATCAAATAGAAAAACAAAATAACATAACTATAACATGAATAAAACAAAGTAAACTAAACACAAAGTGCATTTTAAATCCAGAAACATAAAAAAAGTGTAGTGCACAACAAAAACACTTAAAGAAGAAAAATAAAAAGGGCATCATGTGAATTATGGTCTTTGGATTCTGTCGGTGATGACATTTTGATACATGAGTCAGAAGTCCATTCCAAGTCTTGCAAGTGCCAATTCAAGTAGATGCATGGATAGGAATGCTCAGATATGCAGAACTGAGGTACCACAGTCTTTGCATTTCCACATTCATGGGAAGACTAGGAAAGAGAAAAAAAGACCTGCTTTACCAATTAGCACTTAAAACAAATCACAAAAGGCACCACTGTAAATTGCATTGATTGTATTTGTTTCAGTCCTCACTCAAATTAGAATTTGCTGAAAAAAATAATCTAAGGACGGACACTATAGAAAGGACATATATATATTTAATTTTAGAATTTAACTCTTGTCAAAAGCTACTAAACAGGAAGAAGCCTATGGCTGTCTCATTTTATTGGCTAGTTAACAAAAAGAAATTGAATCTGCAATGATTTTGATAATCAATTGTATCAGTCACTTCCAGATAAACTGTAAAACAAATGTCTTTTTTGACATTTCATAGAGTAGTTGATTAATCTAGAAAATAATATGCAGATTATTTATATAAGGAGAATAATCGTTAGTTGCAGCCCTACATCTCACACCTCTGGAACTGATTCATGATGGAAGCCACCATTGTAGGTTTGATTTTTGTATCCATAAAACATCTGAAATCATGCTGTCCTGAAAATCTGCTCATCCTATCCAAAATATCAAAAGCTGCCCAAATATCAAAAGTGTAAAGTGCACTTGATAATGAAACAACTATACGTATGACACATAAAACAGAATGATGAATGTAATTCAATTTGGGTGGCTGTAGCTCAGAAGGTGGAATGGTTGTCCACCAATCCCAGGATCAACGGCTCCTCCGTTGTACGCTACCAGTCAAAAGTTTGGACACACTTCTTTTTTTAGTTTTTTTTTCCAACATTGTGCTGTACAGTATATGTGCAATTGCAGTTTATACAAATGTTCCATTTAGTCAAACTTAGGGTTGCTTAAAAAATAAAAGTAATGTGGACTTAAATTGCCTCTACATTTCCAAACATTACTAAATTGTCAAATTCAACTGAAATTGCATTTCATACCTGACATAAATAATAGTCAACCTTTCGAAGGCTCTACCTGAATTTCAGTGGTCTGGTGTTTAATGTCCAACCTGTGTTTTTGAGATAACAACCCTGTTTTACTGTTTACTGATGGCTTTCAACCGAATCAGACCGTGTGAGAAAAACACGGACTTGGCAGATTCGCACAGGATTAAAATCACAGAGCACGTCTGAGAAACACGAATTTCTCAAACCTCCCCCGGTAACACACCTGCCAAATACATTCTACAAAGTAGTTGTTCCTAACCCACAGCATACATGCATGATTTGTGTTAGCATACAAAAGACACATTTACTTCAACAATAATATACATTTGTCTTCTTACCTTGTGTAAATGACCTTTCTTTTGCAGTACACAAAGTTACCTTTTCCAAGCGAGAGAAAACTGTAATGGCGGCCAGCAGATTCTGGTTCAGACTGATCTGGGGCGATGTCATTAGGTCACGTGACAAGGCGACCCTTTAGTTTGAAGTAGAAATGGGCTTTAAGGAAACGGGTTACACGTAATTTTAACCAAGGGAGGTGGTGTTTGCTTTTAAGTAAAAATAACAGTTTCAGATAAGAAATCAAAATTTTCTATCAGACAAATGAAGAAACATACTTTAGATGAATGACATAGCAGTTTTACTTTTTTCAGTGTATGGTTTAATTTATTTTAAATTGATTGTCATACTTTTCTTTACATATTACTAATGTATTTGTAACATTATCAGACCTGACCTTGTTTATTATCATCTAATTGTAAAACACTAAATACGTCAAAGCACAATTGAACATTTGACAATTGACACAACTGAACATTTGACATACCACCAAGTACTAAAATAATCTAACCTAACTCAAAATACTATAACCTCACATAAAATCCTACAACCTCTTGTAGTTGTAAAGTAATTGACTAGGCTGATATCAGTGTGTCATACTCCAACAAGATTATTTTCGGTAAAGGAACCAAGGTTACTTTTCAAGGTTTTTTCAAATAAGTTCAAGTTTAAAAATCCAATTCATTAATATGATAATTGAGTTGAATATAATTCATATATTGAGTTGAACTGTAATGCTTATATGTCTCTTTTCACATTTCTATAAATATTGAGCTCATGAGGCAGTAAAAGGCAAACTTCATGTCTTGATGTTTATAGTTATTGAACTTTCTGTCTTTTTATGTCTATTAAATGGACATTACCTTCCTTCAAACCTAAATATACCATTACTCACATCAAGACAAGAATTACCCAAGGTCTTTGGTCTTTAGAATATTTAAGCATTTTTACAATAAATGTACTGAATACATTTAATAAAAAGATACATAACTAGTAAAGTAATAATGCAAACATACTTGTTTGAGTTACTAGCTTGGTACCTTTGGCAAAGACAAGCTTATATCCACCTCCAGCAGTCACACAATGTGAAATTATCTAACAAAAAACTTCTACCTCACACAATGTATCAAATAAATGCTGGCTCAAATTGTACAATGAATATGTTGTCTATCTGTATAACAGACATGATTACTTATCTAAAATAAGTAATACAATTAAAACATTACCTGATAGTGCTGTGAGCTTTATTGCTTTCCCAAATAATAGCTTCTGTGTGTTATTCAAACACTCTTATACAGCCACACAAAAACATGCAGGCTACTAACAGTAACATACAGTAGTTCAATGTTTTTATCCATTCAACTGCTTTAAACTGGTCAGGGTCATGGAAAACTGGAATACACCCTGGATGGGATGTCAGGTCATCCACAACAGGACATCATGCACAAACACACCATTTCTCTAACAATAACCCGAGGTCAAGCTGTAACTGGGGACAATGGCAATGCTACACTTCAATGTTTTCAAAAGAGTTTGATATAAACACAAAGTTTTTCAAAGTTGAGCTCACATTTAAATGGTATCCAGTTTTATAAATCAGTGCAAACTTTAAGTTATTTAGGTACTCTAGTGATGTCTTGTTAAGCATTGCATCATTATACATAAATTCCATTAAAACGATTACCATTAACTTACACAATTCATTTTCATTTCAAACATTACATTTCTCAGTTTTCAGTTGTGTAATGGTATATAAACAATGACCATTACCAAAGTGTTCTTCTAGAACTTCTACAAATGAATTTTACTAATTTTTAGCACATTTCAGATCATTTTGTCATAAATGTTGGCCAGCATATCTAATATCATATAATACAAAATAATAATAATAATAATAATAATAATAATAATAATAATAATAATAATAATAAACATTTTAAGTGTTTTTTATAGACCTGTGACATACAAGAACTTTTTGGAGCTTACTTTCCTGTTTCAACAATCAATTTTGTTCCAGAACCAAAATATATTTTCCAATTATCAGAGCTAGTCACACACTGCACAAACCCAGAGCAAGAAGTGTGATCCCAATTATTTTCAGTAATTCCTAAATTCTTGTAGTGTGTTTTAGCAGAATAAATCATTTTAAAGGCATTTTAAGAATTAATTAATTGAATTTTGAGAGACATCAGATTCAGTGGAATTGATATTTTTTCTTTTTGAATCATTTGTAATAAAGGTTTTAAGTAAGATCTAACTGTAAACTATGCAATATTTAATTTCAGTAACTTACTTGTTTTAACTGTCAGTAGTGTGCTTTGGCCAAATATCATCTTATATCCAGCAGTCACACATTATATGAACCAGAAGCAAAAACATTCTTACATAAGAAATTTATCTTTTAAAATTATTATTATTGCTCCACTTCAGCATTTTGCCTTACCTTTACATTATATACTCTTACATTTTTGTGTAATTTTATGTGCAACATCTAGCAGCTAGATTTTTATGTAGGTATTGTGAACAACAATACATGAATCCCAATTTGAAAGACTAGTTTTAGAGTTTATAAGTTTGAGCTAAAATAAATTCTCCTGTCTGAATTAGTCACACACTTAACCAAACCCTACATAATAAAAAAACATATTGACCTTGAATAGATGTTAGCTATTAATTTTTTGGTTTTGTTTTGTTTTCTAATTATTGTTATCCAGAATGTAGATTATTCTGACTGAATATCCAGCATTTTTCACCAAAAGATATATATTCTCATTGCATCATACAGTTTATATCATACTAGATTTAATTTATGTCAGTACCACTGGTAATTGTAATTTTGTTAATCTCCTTTAGTGACCATATAAATAAAATGTTATAAATTTGGGGTAGCTACCATACACATTTTTCACAATTTAAAAAAATGAACTTCACATTTTTACACTTTTTTCATAATTTGTGAAAGACTTACTTGATTCTGTGATTAATTTGATTCCAAGAGAGTCTGTGGGGTGATTATGGAATATGTAATCTTCAGGAGATTAACTTATAACTTTTATGTTTTATCAATAGAAACATACTTGTCCATATGCTTATGTGTGTGTGTGTGTTTCCATGTGCAAGGGGTTTGTGGGGGTGTGTCAGGTATGTGTGTGTGTGTGTGTGTGTGTGTGTTTCCATGTGCAAGGGGTTTGTGGGGGTGTGTCAGGTATGTGTGTGTGTGTGTGTGTGTGATTAAGGGTCTGATGACGGTGTATTATGTAACCTTCACGAGATAAACTTATAGCTTCTATGATTTATCAATAGAAACATATTTGTCCAAATGTTTGTGTGTGTAAGTGTGTCACATACAGGGGGTTGTGTGTGTGTGTTTGTGTGTGTGTGTGTGTGTGTGTGTGTGTGTGCATGATTGTGGGTCTGATGATGTAGGATTATGTAACCTTCACAAGATAAACTTATAGCTTCTATGATTTATCAGTAGAAACATATTTGTCCATATGTTTATGTGCGTAAGTGTGTCACGTACAGGGGGTTTTGTGTGTGTGTGTGTGTGTGTGTGTGTGCATGATTGTGGGTCTGAGGACGTAGGATTATGTAACCTTCACAAGATAAACTTATAGCTTCTATGATTTATCAATAGAAACATGTTTGTCCATATGTTTATGTGCGTAAGTGTGTCACATACAGGGGTTTTGTGTGTTTGTGTGTGTGTGTGTGTGTGTGTGTGTGTGTGTTTGTGTGTGTGTGTGTGTCTGTGTGTGCATGATTGTGGGTCTGATGATGTAGAATTATGTAACCTTCAAGAGATAAACTTATAGCTTCTATGATTTATCAATAGAAACATATTTGTCCATATGTTTATGTGCGTAAGTGTGTCACATACAGGGGTTTTGTGTGTGTGTGTGTGTGTGTGTGTGCATGATTGTGGGTCTGATGACATAGAATTATGTAACCTTCAAGAGATAAACTTATAGCTTCTATGATTTATCAATAGAAACATGTTTGTCCATATGTTTATGTGCGTAAGTGTGTCACATACAGGGGTTGTGTGTGTATGATTAACGGTCTGATGACGTAGGATTATGTAACATCCCCATCAATCATCCTTATTGGCTGAAAGGGGGGCGGGATATTGTGACGTAGACTATTCTGATTGGCTGTCAGACCTGTCAAAATTTGATTAATGAAAGAGACCAACTATATCTCTCTCTTGCATCCTATCCAACGTCCTGACAGAACGACATCAAGATACACTCTCACGGCTCTGTGGTAGTGAGGTGGTCAGTCATCTTGATGGAAATTTACAATACCACTTCAAAATGATCTCGCCCTGCTGGAAAGTCAACCATGCCGCCGCCATTTTCTTTGGCTCGCTTCTGATGGTCACCATGATGGTCATTTAATCTAGTAATGAGAAACTTGTTATAGTTTAGTAGATGCAATAAAATCATGTTTAATTGTGAGTTTATTTCTGTAAATTATACATATTTTTTCTTAAATCTGACTAACCACATATTCCATTGAGACCATCTTTTAAGAGTAGGGCCTTTAGTGACCACTAAACCACCAAATACAACAACATATTAAGTGTTTTTTTTAAGTAAATTCTTATTCATATAAGAATAATAAATCTCAGATAAACTGATTGCATTTATAATGTACATGTTTTGTGAATTCTGAATACAGCAAGAAATAATCTCCAAACAGCTCTTCACTTTGTAGTGCAGCTTTATAGTCTTTTAATATGAGTCAAGTCTGTTACTGGGTTCCCCGTGGTGCACTGGCGCAGGTGTAACGCTGGGTAGATACGAGCTCTCCACATAGGAATCTCAGCTGATTTGCAGAATAATTTTTGTGTAAGACTCACAGCACTGAGGATTTGGATACAATCCAATTAAGTATATTAAGAAAGAAAACTTGAATTCTTGATATTCAGTATTAATATTCACTGAGATGTTTACCATGTTAAATATTTGTAGAATTGTGTTTGTATGATATACTTGAATTGATACATGTTAATGTCATAAATAAATCAAATATATATTATTCTATAAGTATATTCTATATTATATAGCAATATAATACAAGCTTCTATACCAGTAAGAAAAACACAAATATCCCCACTTTCCTTGACAAACACTAATGGTCACTAACCCCAGATCTCTGTTTTATACAGTAGATATAGAAAGTTTCTCCATCTTCAGTGTTCTCCATTTATTCCTGGTGTTAGTCAATCTGCTCCCACAAAGGATTTATTTATTATTACTATGTAGCTGAACTAACTTTTTTACACCCAGGGCCTCTGACACACCATAGTTTTCCAAAGGCGACCTTTAGTAGCATTGTATAAATCATTAAATGCTCACCCTGTGTGTGAATTCCATTTTATACGAATCGTTTTAAAAATGACCCTGTCACAAAGCAGAGCTAATAGTACAAAGGGGAAAACAGAAAGAAACCTTAAGAGGAACCAAAGCTGAATAGAGATATTAGCATGGGAAATATTGTAGTGCTTATATTTTGTTCTCACACAAATAGCTGGATTATAAACTGGGTTCGAGGGTCTGCAGTGAGGGCAGCAGATAAATTTCATGTGCTTTCCAGCACTCATTGGCTGTTGAGTGAAGTCACACACTTTGTGTTAGTTTCCTCCAGTCTTACTTCTTTCTTCATTTCCATTTATTTGGCAGACCGATGTACAAAAGTCTCTATCAAGGATTACATTAACACTGGCTCACGAGGTTACAGACTTAGGATACCATCAGCCTAAAAATTCTGGGGAGGAAATATAGCACAATATAGAAATATTTATATATTTTAATTAATACATAAAACAATCAGTGAAAAATAAGAGCTAGTTTAAGAAAGAGGTAGATCTTCACCTCTCGTTTGAACACAGCCAATGAGGTGTTCAGACATCAAGGGAAGAACAGAAAACAGAAACAGAAAAGAGTCTTGATGTACACTGATGAGGCATAACATTATGACCACCTGACTAATATTCTGTCGGTTCCCCTTTTGCTGTCAAAACAGTACTGACCCATCGAGGCATGGACTCCACTAGATCCCTGACCACTGCAGACCGGGAACACCCCACAAGAGCTGCAGTTTTGGAGATGCTCTGATTCAGTTGTGTAGCCATCACAATTTGGCCCTTGTCAAACTCGCTCAAATCCTTACACTTGCCAATTTTCTGCTTCTAACACATCAACTTTGAGGACAAAATGTTCACTTGCTGCCTAATATATCCCACCCACTAACAGGTGCCATGATGAGGAGATAATCAGTGTTATTCACTTCACCTGTCAGTGCTCATAATGTTATGCCTGATTGGTGTATACCTACCTCTTACCCTGAGAGATGTTTGGGCCAGTCACACCAAAAGAATGAATCTAGGTTTGAATGTGTGTCTGAGAGAGAGAGAGAGAGAGAGAGAGAGAGAGAAAACAGTATCATGATCTCATGAGGATTTCTGCCTCATAGTCAGTGTTCTCAATTTAGTCTCCAGATCCAGTATAGCCTAGTGATTCTGACCAGGATAAAGCAGTTACTGAACGAAAAAATAAATGATATACTGAACGAAAAATGAATACCTCAGTCATTTTTGCACTTTCACTCTCATACTTTCTCTCTTCCTTGATCTTTTTTGATGCTTTTTTGACTTGCTATGCATCTCTCTGAGCTCCTACAGCCTTACAGCACTGCCTGGACTCTCAGGCCCACCTGTAGTGGTCTACTTATGATGAGATCATCATCATGCTATCATTTAGTTCCTTTAGCCTAAATTTTGTCAAACATCTTAAATGAAACACATTCTTCTTCTTCCTCCTCTTCTTCTTCTTCTTCTTCTTCTTCTTCTTCTTCTTATTATTATTATTATTATTAGTAGTAGTAGTAGTAGTAGTAGTAGTAGTAGTAGTAGTATTATTTGAGGCTGGATGGGCACTGGAGGCTCAGTGGTAGGTTTCTTGCCTACCCTGTGGAAGGCCTGGGTTTGATTCCCAGCCAGTGCCCCAAACCCCAGCCACTGAATGCAGTACCAGTCCCAAGCCTGGATAAAAATGGGAGGGTTGCATCAGGAAGGGCATCCGGTGTAAAACCTGTGCCAAGTTGTTGTGCCTACCAGTTGCTCCGCTGTGGCGACCCCCACACATGTAGGGAGCAGCCGAAAGTTCAACAACAAAAACATTATTTGAGGCTGGATCTCAGTGATGATCATCGAAAGAGTCACGACAAACAGCTACATTAATTAAAATGATATAAAAATTGTCGCAGCTTGTTTGAAACAGATTATCTAGATAAAGCTCTTAGACACGGGCCTTTAAGTCTCCTAAAACAGGTAGCAAATTGTTTTTTCAAAAATACAGATGTTTAATAGATCACATATTGCAGAGAAATTCCCTAGTTAGTGTACACACACACACACACACAGACACACACACACACTACTCTGGTGTGCAAAATATGCTTCAGCATGGCTGCACGGTTGCTAATTGGGAAAATGTCAACGCAATCATGTTTTGGATCACGGTGCATGTTTCTAACATTCAACAATTTAAAGCTGTAGATGAGATTGAAAAATTATTAGGGTGCTGACTGAAGTCACTCATGCGTTATCAGGAGCTACAGTTCAATCTGTTTATTACATGTTGGGAATGTGGTGATTAAATAAATACAAAAGAGGGGGCGCTCTCTTACAGTCTCCTGGGTATCTTGAAAGTCAAAGTGAATTCTAATAGTATGTCGTTATCACAACATAGCTGTTCTTCACGCTTTAAGACATGAGAGTAGCTGCTCTAACTGGATATTGCATCAGTGTGTTTAACCAAGCCTCTAATCTAACATACTCATTTAAAGAAAAACCAAAACTGGTCACAAATTATAGCCTCCACTAACTTTCTTAAATTTATCCTTAACATTATATAATAATTTGGGATCCATATTTTGTAGAAGTGATATTGAAGTGACCAATTTAGGTTTCATTTTAAAACCACAAACAAGGTTTAATGAATAAAATGGATAAAGATAGAGAGGTTAGAAAAAAACAGCTATCCTCTATGAATCACCTCTTTCCCATGCTCTGGCTCACTCTAGATTTAACCTTGCCTGAGTTTTTATTTCTGGATGTTTTCCAACAGCAGAGTTTGAGTTCTTATTAGCATTCATTCTAAACACTTGTCCTGAATACTGTGTCATAATTTGATAATTTTGCACTATTGAATCCCTGTAATTATCTGACAGCAAATTGGCTAAATATCAGTTAGATATCTCTTTTGTCAGGTGTAAGAGACGGCAGCGATCGCATGGAGAGCTTTTATTAGAAGCAATAGCAGATACAAACAGAATCCAATCACTAGGCAAATGTTAAAAACTGGCAGTGTGTATTAAAGGTCAAAAGTCCTGAGACACACGAACGCACCAGGGTCAAAAACTACATGCATCAGGTGAATAATCAGAACTGAATGAATACTTAGCCAGGTCAAAGTGCAGTGAAAGTGCTTATATATCTGTTAGCTTTGTTTATTTACTGCTCTGATGACTCAATAGCACACTTCAATTTTCATCTATTTCAAAAACATAAAACTAATCAGATGATTTTGAAAGAAAGATCTACATTATCAGCAACCGTCAGTCCTCTGGTGCAAGCTCATGGGTTTTTTTTTTTTTTTGCTAATCCAAGTGAATCATTTTATAAAGCTAATTGATTGTTTTGTAGTGGTGCACCGCTGTATACTGTTGTACTGATTAAAGGAGCAATAAAAGTGACCGTCTTTAGGTTAGTTTAGTATCTGGAGCATCAGGAATTGTGGGTTTGTTTACAGTCTCAAAATGAGCAGATAGAAAGAACTTTCTTGCTTTTCATGGGAAGAACCTATCTCACCATGCTGTGAACTAATCCCTTCATAGAACAGTGCAAACTGGTTCTAAGTGCACTCCAGTGTTCCCACACAGATGGCATGGACCATTCGGGGCATGAGTCTTTATAGTCCAAGGTATCCTTGTGTGTAGGAAGTGCAACTTCTGGTGACAGCTTTACATAAGACATTTACTTATTTATGAGTGATAGAAAATACACAGGAATGGTAAAATGATGAGATTGTTTTACATATTTCAATGAACTCATCCCAAACAGGAATTCTCTGTGTGAAAATAAAAGATCTTTATCGTGCATGATATGAATACACACCTTTTACCTTGAGAATATCTTGAATACTGAGACGGAACCAAATAAACTGTCAAAAACACCACTTGATGTTCTGCATGAAAGTCTAACTTATGGTACATAGATATAATCCCTATTAAATAACCCCCCCCACTCCAATCCTCCACCTCCCAGTGTTTCCTTGATCTTCTAAGAACTGTATTCCCAGTATGTATGTTGTTATGTTTTTGACTGCAGTGTTTGTTTCTCATATGCAAGAAACACTTGTTCTCTGATTACTGCCTGTGACAGACCCCTGCTAGCTGTGTTGACCGAGATAATCAGCTAATGCAGGTATTACATTCAACCACCTCTGGCTCCTATTTGAGTTTGACATGTTTTTCTTTTTTATTACAAAGAGTTTCAGCAAAAAATCACCGAATTTGGAAGAAACTAGTTAGGCTTCCTATTAAGGGTGTGCCTTTGAGTTATCCTGATAATACAGAACTTGTTGAAGAATATAATTACTTACTTTGGTGAGGTGAGACTGAGCTCCGGTTACCGTCTGCACAGTTGTACATGTTTTCCATCTGGATTTTGTCCAGGAACTCCAGCATTGTGCCGCCTTCCAAAACCATGCCAATCTGAGGATTAGTGGCTAAATTGGTCCCCTGGCTTTTCATCAAGAGGGTTTGCACTCAGTAGTCTTTGGGTTGGTCCCAGATCCAATCCATAGATAGATATGTGTAATGTTTAACAATCAGTTGGTGAGTTCATTTGAAAGAAGTTTCAGTGTAAATTAATGCAAACTGTGTGCCATTTCAGTGCTGGACCCAGAGCCTATAAACATGGACATCATGAACTATTCAGCACTCATATTCACTCTCTCATTTAGACACAGTATAAAAACACCTTCACTTTCAGAAGCATACCCTATAAGTTCACTTTGTTCCAGTCTATGTATTTACATTGCTATACTGGTTTTGATCCTGTTTTTGGTTTTCTGTTTTCTTCCCTGACCAGTGCCTTAACTTTGACCTTGTCTCTGGATTGCGTATCTGTTCTGAAGTTTAAAAGTCTTGTGTGCATGCCCTTGCGTCCATACCTTCCACGATGAAACATTTTCATTCTGATGATATTTGTCTCTTCCAGTATGATAATTCCTGCTTCCACAGAGAATAAAAGCTTACTGAATGGATTGAGGATGAAAATGGTGTGATGGCTTTTCTAGACCTATTCTCAATTGAATACCTTTTGGAGATTTTAGAGTGATGTGTAAGACCACTCTCTTTACACCAACTAAAAGAAGGTTTTCATTCATCCAGTAAACTGTAAGACTGACTCAATAAATTGAAGCTCATCTTGTAGCCCGTGCTGCCTTAACACCTTACTGACCCGTGTCTGTATTTCATCTCTTAAATTATTTACTGTATAAATTTCCTACATGTCTATTTTCTCATTATACTGTATATGTAGTGCATTTTAATTACTTTCGTGCCAATGACAATCTATATCTATAAATCAATAAATATCTAATATCAAAATCCACCTAAATAGTTTTAACATATGTATTTTGAATTCATTTTAAATATAAATGTTTATACATTTATATTTAAAATGAATTCAAAATACATATGTTAAAACTATTTAGGCCACTAATACAGGTCAGACTACATATCAATTTTTTTTTTTATTTTTTTTTTTTAATTCCTTTTTTTATGAAAATGATGGAAATCACAGAATAGGTGTTGTCTTTATTGATTTATTTATTTATTTCTATTCAGATGCCATTTTAACCCTGTTAAAAATCTGACTCACAGGCCCCCAGCTGTGTTCAGACATTCATCAAGCAATTAGCAGTTTTCAAATAATTCCTCAACCAGCAACATAAAAACCATTACGCTAATTCCTAATGCTAAACAAAACACTCATGATTCAAAGCAAAATAGGCATCTGGTGGCGACCAGCATTGACAGGCTTTGATTCACAAACTGTGATTACATCTGTGAAATGTTTAGTAAGCTCAGCACCTGTCAAAAACCTCTAATGAATGCGCTGCATTGCCTTGGAGGAAGCCTGTTTCTAGCCTCGCTTTTAAATGATTGTATTTTGTAAATTAACAAAATTGGGAATTGGTAATAGGAAAAAGGTGTGTGTGTGTGTGTGTGTGTGTGAGGATAATTTGTCTTGAATATAAGATGTATTTCTTTCGAGTGAAGATCATTTCATTGACCCACTGACAGAGAGGAAGGTTTATTGCTGAAACTGAATGAATTAATTAACACTTTTGTAAGCAATTTATCACATAATTGACTTTTTTCCTCTCCTGCTCAGCTAAACTTTATCCTGTTTGTGAATATTGTTCGGGTTCTGGCAACCAAGATCCGGGAAACCAACGCAGGCAGATACGACACGAGAAAACAGTACAGGTTTGTCCTGAGATATTCTCTTTTCATCATTTTATAAATACTGATATAAATCATGGAGTACTGGTACTGAAATAACAGTTATACTTACCGGCATTCCAGGAGTTACTGAAGTGAACAGCCCCAGTGGGTTTAATGCTATTAATGTGAGAAGAGCTTCCTGGTAATGCTGTTTGGTCTTTTTATCCAAGAGAGACTGAGTGTATGCTACAGGAATAATTGTCTTCTGTTTAAAAAGAAGTCAAGGGAGATACAGTGAGAGAAATAAGGAAACAGTGCTGCTTATAGACAACATTCCATATCAGAATTCTGTCTTGTTCTGCTATCAGACCCCCATCAGCTTTTTGTTTTTGCTGATTTGATTCCAATAAATCTTCAAAGCAGATGGTTTAACTGCTCTTTCATGGCAAATAGGGGGATCCAGATCATGCACATAAAGCAGTGATAATTACTACATTTTGCTTTCTAGTGTTAAAAGTTCATTTGTCCCATTCAGTTGGAGGACAAGCAAACGGAAAGGCATGCAATTTGTTGTGCATAATAACAGTAATCAATTCAGTGCTTTTGGACACTATTCCCATTGCAGTATGCAGTGTATCACAGGTGGCAGTCTGGACAGATGGCACTGCCCAGTCAAGGCCACATCACCCATGTTTACAAAATTATTAGAGAGGGTGCAGTTCACATTTCAGTTTTTAAAGGTGTGCTTTTAAATGTTTGTCTTTTTGAATATAATAATGCTATCTATTTGATTAAATGAACACTTTGTTTATAGCTTTTCTGTGTTATTTTAATTAGTTTTATTCTTTCTGTGTTAGTTTCTTCATTACAGTGGAAACTCAGCATACAGTCACCCCCCACCATCACCACCACCCCATGAAATGTCACCTTAAGAATTGAAAGTTTGCAAGAAATTTGCATCAGCATATGAAGCATTTTTGGCATACGAACGAACCTTACCAAACCGTACATCCGGGAGCCGTTCAAAACTTTTTTGCGTCAGTGGAAAGCCAAGTGAAGCAAGTTTACGAATTTTTTTTCAGTCAGCAAAAGCTGTTTTGAAAGAGTCAACCCACGATACCAACGTTGCCTTTTTGTTGGCAGATTGGTGGCTTGGGTGGTCTGTTCTATTTTTAGCCCAAGTTTGGTGGCATGACTTGCTGTGAGGACCCTTGACATGGAATGCTTGGCTTGGGTCAGTTCTTTGTAAGCAGCCATACAGTTTACATACACTTCATATTGGTAATATTTTGGGGTGGCTGGAACGGATTATCTGCATTTACATTATTTTTTATGAGAAAATTCTCATTTGTATCTCAAGACAGATTTTCACCTTAAGCACTTGCCACCAGAACGAATTACATTCATATGCCAAGGTTTCACTGTATCGCTAAAGTTTTAGATTTTGTATGAAAGCGGGATCATTATTATAGCTCATTGATTCTTCTGTGGGAGTTTGTGTTGGTGGGAAGTTGGTGGATCATCTGAGTATTTTCGAGCCCAATATTATCTCTAGCCTTCGCCATATGACAGTCTCCATTATGATCCCTGAAATGTCACTCAGAAATTATTCCAATAATGTGAAATTATGCTTTGAGTTATCCTGATAATACAGAACTTGGTGAAGAATATAATTGCTTATTTTGGTGAGGTGAGACTGAGCTCAAGTTAGTGTCTGCACAGAGTTTCACTTGTTTTCCATCTGGATTTTGTCCAGGAACTCCAGCATTGTGCCACCTACTAAAACCATGCCAATATGAGGATTAGTGGCTAAATTGGTCCTCTGGCTTTCCATCAAGGGAGTATCATTAGTTTGCACTCACTAGTCTCTGGGTTGGTCCCAGATCCACTGCAGCTCTGATGAGAATAAAGTGAAGATGAATAAACACATTTTCCATTTTTTACTGTATAGTGTTGAAAATATAGATTGTACCTACCTTTTCCTGTGTTTTCTCATTATTATATTTAGCAGAAAGAAAAAGTTAGTTAGAAGTTAAAGTCAGCTCACAGGTTCAGTTTGTGCACTGTATCTTCTGAAATGTCATCTATTAAATTCTACCTCCATATTAATTAATATAATGACACCCCTCTCCATCTCCCTCTTTGTGTCTGTAACCAGGAAGCTGGCTAAATCCACGTTGGTGTTGGTGTTCGTTTTCGGTGTGCACTACATCGTGTTTGTTGGGATGCCGCATACCTTCAAGGGAGTCGGCTGGGAAGTGCGGATGTACTGTGAGCTCTTCTTCAACTCCTTCCAGGTACTTAATCATTGGTTTAATGCTTGCATAGCTAATGTAATCAGATTTCAGAATTATTATGCAAGGAAAGATGCATGCAATCTTTATTCAAGGAATAAAGATTGCATGATAAACTTTACAAGGTACATCGATGCTGTAGATAGGTCACTATGCTGGAACATAGTGTTTGGACACATGACCATCTCATCACTTTACAGTTATAATAACCGCCACTCTTCTGGAAAGGATTGCCACTAGATGGAGATTTGTCCATGTAGCCACAAGTAGTCAGATCAAGGCACTTATGGTGGAAGAGGAGGTCTGGGGTGCGGTCAGTGTTCCAGTTCATCCTTCAGTGGGAATGAAGTCCGGACTCTGTGCTGGACAGAAAGAGCATCCTTACCAAACCATGTCTCCATGGTTACCTTGCTTTATGCATGCAAAGGGGCATTGTCGTGCTGGAACACTCCAGTGAGGAGAAACTGTATAGTTACAGTGCACAGAGACATTCTACACAACTGTGTGCTTCCTTTGTGATAATTCTTCATAATGAACACTTAAAGAATGATAGGAGGAAACAAAAGAAGAAATTCTGCTAGCCATTATACCATTCGTGCTTTAGCTAGAGTCTTCTTTATAAATGCAGGCAGGACAGTGAGGAATAACGGGTGTGTTGACATCTGCTTCCTCCACTGACCATGTGTTTTTATGTTTCTAAACAATAATATGCTATAAAAGCTAAACATACACTAGCGTTAAAAAGTTTGGGATCAGTTGGTAATTTTCTTGTTTTCTAGTTCCAGGTCATCCCTCCCTCACACTCCTTTTTCTGTTCTGGTTAGAACCAGTTTACGCTGTTCTATGAAGGGATAAGTTCACAGCATGGTAAGATAAGTTCTTCCCATGAAAAGCAAGAAAGTTCTTTCTATCTGCTTATTTTGAGACTGTAAATAAACCCACAACTAATGATACTCCAGATACTAAACTAACCTAAAGAAGGACACATTGCTCCTCAGTACAACAGTATACAGCGGTGCACCATTACAAAATAATCAGTTAGCATTATAAAATGATTCACTTGGAAAACATGGCAAAAAAACAACAACAACATGAGATTGAACCAGAGGACTGATGGGTGCTGATAATGTAGATCTTTCTTTAAAAATCATCTGATTAGTTTTATGTCTCTGAAATGGATTTAAATGGGGTTTTCTTTGGAAAACAAGGTAAATTTCCAAATGATTCCAAACCTTCGACCAGTAGTGTTTGACGATCACCTTGACTTCGCTCTACTCTTTGGATTGTTTGCTTGTTGTTTTAATAAAACTCCCTAAATTAATTCTGCTGCTTTTTTGTCTGGTGCTTGGCAACAACCATGACCTTAAAGGCTGTTTTATGTTTTTGAAATGGATTAAAATGAGTTTTTCTTTGGAAAACAACTACATTTCCGAGCAATCCCAAATTTTTTAACAACCCTAAGATAAGCTTTGATTCAACTCACAAGTCGTCAAGACAATGGATTACCTTTTAATTTGAAAAACTTGAGTTCCATATCTAAAACAATTTTATCTTAATTTATGTATTTAATATTATTTTCATTAAATGTGGTGATATTTTTTGTCATTTTACGTTATCTTAAGTTATGTTGTTACCCTTTAACCAAATCTGGGAATTGGAGCAACTTGATTAAAGATGCTGCACAGAATAAAAGGTTCAGATGACTGAATGCCTTCAGTACAGTATATGTTTTTCAACACAACGCAGAAGAAGTTTTTAACTGGTGGTCCAAAGCCGTCTACAATTGTGCGACCACATAAGTCTCACTGGGTGCCGCGACCGCACCGGTTACATTCACATATTCAGGTTCTTGATTTTGGATTTGAACCATTCCAGTCTCCTTGCTTAGGGTCATTGTTCTATCTGAATTTGAACCTTCAGACCAGTCACCAGACTAGAACATGTTTTCCAGTAATTGTTATGAATTTGGCATTATCTAGTCCTAAGGACATTTCCCAGTCCCTGCTGAAAAAAAAGTATTCCCAGAGCATAATGCTCAAATTTTATTTTGCATATACTGTACACAATAATACACAGTATGACGTAGTGAAATGCTTTTATTTATTTTTATTTTTTTTACGGCTGTCCTTGATATAAAAAAAAAAAATAGAGCCAATTAACACTAATGTGAAATAATAAAAATAAAATAAAAATACAAATAAGATATATGATAAAATAAAATAGAACTTACACCAATCAGGCATAAAATTATGACCACCTGCCTAATATTGTGTTGGTCCCGCTTTCGCTGCCAAAACAGCCCTGACCCATCGAGGCATGGACTCCACTAGATCCCTGTAAGCCTCCATGGCTCCCACTTAAAGGATACTTTTGATAGATACAATTGACAATTGAGAAGAAATAAGGTCGCATAATTTAATGAGGCTGTTGTGTTTTACAGTGTAAGTAAGACATGAGACATTGATGTGAGTAGAAATGAATCTATTAGTGTTAATGATGGATTAGCTCATAATGATCTACTCAACTACAGTAAGGGAAAAAATGATTTGATCCCCTGCTGATTTTGTACGTTTGCCCACTGACAAAGAAATGATCAGTCTGTAATTTTAATGGTAGGTTTATCTGAACAGTGAGAGACAGAATAACAACAAAAAAATCCAGAAAAACACAAAAAAGTTATACATTGATTTGCATTTTATTGATTGAAATAAGTATTTGACCCCTTTGCAAAACATGACTTAGTACTTGGTGGCAAACCCTTGTTGGCAATCACAGACGTCAGACATTTCTTGTAGTTGGCCACCAGGTTTGCACACATCTCACATCTCAAGGAATTTGGGCCCACTCCTCTTTGCAGATCCTTTCCAAGTCATTAAGGGTTTGTGGCTGACCCTTCAGCTCCCTCCACAGATTTTCTATGGGATTAAGGTCTGGAGACTGGCTAGGCCACTACAGGACCTTAATGTGCTTCTTTTTGAACCACTCCTTTGTTGCCCTGGCCGTGTGTTTTGGGTCATTGTCAGGCTGGAATATCTATCCACGACCCATTTTCAATGCCCTGGCTGAGGGAAGGAGGTTCTCATCCAAGATTTAACGGTACATGGCCCTGTCCATCATCCCTTTGATGCGGTGCAGTTGTCCTGTCACCTGGGGATGGTGTACTTGGGGTCATAGGCAGCATTCCTCCTCCTCCAAACACGGCGAGTTGAGTTGATGCCAAAGAGCTGGATTTTGGTCTCATTTGACCACAACACTTTCACCCAGTTCTCCTCTGAATCATTCAGATGTTCACTGGCAAACTTCAGATGAGCCTGTACATGTGCTTTCTTTAGCAGGGGGACCTTGCGGGCGCTACTGGATTTCAGTCTTTCACGGCGTAGAGTGTTACCAATTGTATTCTTGGTGACTATGGTCCCAGCTGCCTTGAGATCATTGATAAAATCCTCCAGTGTAATTCTGGGCTGATTCCTTGCTGTTCTCATGATCATTGAAACTCCATGAGGTGAGATCTTGCATGGAGCCCCAGACCGAGGAAGATTGACAGTCCTTTTGTGTTTCTTCCATTTGGGAATAATTGCACCAATTGTTGTCACCTTCTCACCAAGCTGCTTGGTGATGGTCTTGTAGCTCATTCCAGCCTTGTGTAGGTCTACAATCTTGTCCCTGACATCCATGGACAGCTCTTTGGTCTTGGCCATGATGGAGAGTTTGGAATCTGATTGATTGCTTCCTTCTGTGGACAGGTGTCTTTCCTACTGTAATCTCAGCTCCTTACCTGTATAAAAGACACCTGGGAGCCAGAAATCTTTCTGATTGATAGGGGATCAAATACTTATTTCACTCATTAAAATGCAAATCAATGTAGAACTTTTCTGAAATGCGTTTTTCTGGATTTTTTTGTTGTTATTCTGCCTCTCACTGTTCAAATAAACCTACCATTAAAATTACAGACTGATCATTTCTTTGTCAGTGGGCAAACGTACAAAATCAGCAGGGGATCAAATACTTTTTCCCCTCACTGTATTACTTTCATAGTATTATTATTCACTGAGTCATTATTCAGTATTTGTAGTTTACTAGTTAATGCAGTACTACTCATTCATTCCTACTTAATCCCTGAGCTATTAAACAGTAATGTTTTATTCAATCACGTTGGTAAAATGATGTAAAAAAAAAAAAAAAAACGTATAAGCAACAATAAGAAGATTGATTTTAATAATATAGTACAGTACTTTTCATAGTGGTGCTCCATTGTTTTTAAGTTTTCTGAGAAAGTTGGAAATACTTCAGGTGAAGAAATTGTCAAAAGTCTTTTGAAATGAAATAGAAATGTCTATTTATTACAGATATATATATGGGAAAATATTCACTTCTTCTACAGGTACACAGGACCTCGGTTTCGACCACACTTTCACGATCAAAGTACAATGTAATGCAAATTTCTTAGTGCTGTGTATGTGCTATTCTTGAAAGCTGGGTGAACAATGCTAGTGCAGGAATTGTGGATATTTTTTGTAAAATTATATATCTTCAGTGACAGCTTTGAACCCAAGTCTAGTGCATTTAAGTAAATTTATTCATGAGCCTTCCGAATCACCTGCTGTTTTGACAAAGCCGGTGCTCCTGATTGCACAGACCTCACGCTCTCCTGTCTTAGACTGTAAAGTACAGCATGACAGCTGCTGTTTAGCCTGAAAATCCTGTGTGCAGTTGGGGCATCTTGCACTTCCTGGCAGCTCGTCGTTTTATCTCCATATCTCCTCGCAGACTTGGCTTATGCGCTTGCAGAAGGCAAGATTTGTGTTTTGACAGAAATGTATACTACCAAACCTTACACTATAGTGCAAGTTCTTTAAACTGAACTTTGAATGCAGAAGTTATTGGAAGCGGTTGTTATTAGAATTCCAAACTCATAGATCTGCAGTGGAAGCGAACATAAATTAAAGACAGTCCACTATGCTCAAATTCTCCAATAACAGCAAACAATAATATATTTCTAAACCTTTACATCACTAAACCATTAGCTAACATTATTAGCTACATCAATTCATATTAATAAATATTAGACTTCTGGATTAATGCAGTTTCACTGATATTAAAAAAAAAAAATGTTTAAATGATAATAAAAATTACTCAAAATGATTCCATGATTAATTATTATGTGTAAAAAGTTAAGACTTTACTATTCACCTTCACTTCCTAATTTAAGTAAATAATGTCTTCATTTATTAAAATCATTGTGGGCTTAATTTTACTCATTGATTTGATGAACAATCATTCATGCAGGCATTGATTATTTGGCATATCTATTGTATTTTTAATATTCATGGTATGTTCAGGTTAATTATTAGGATTAAAATAATTCTGTTATCAATGTAATACCTAATAATTGATTTTTGATTTTTTTTCCCATGATGACAGAGGATCATGCTAATTTAATCCCCACAGTAAGCTACTCAGTAATGCATACATATCGCTCTCTCTGGGTCTGACTCAGTGTTTGGCAAGGGATATTTTTTTACTAATAGCTTTCATATGCTAATTCAGGAAGAGCTGGTATGTGCCCTCTAAGCCAGAAAAAGTCAGCCATTTAAAGCATTGATAGTTCTGCCTGAAAAAAAACGTTATACCTTATAAACTTTGTAATCTGCCTAAACTCTGAGCTCACGAATGATACTATTGTAAAAGTAAAAAAAAGTGACTATTTATTTTTGCGATTTCATCTAAACTCTACGGAAAGCTTCGAGTTGATATGATTGGAGAAATCAAAGCCTAAAATGTCAGTATATTCAGTAGGGGAAAAGGATATCAACTTGCCAGAGCAGTTTTAAACATGAAGCACTCTGTTTTCTTGCTGATGCAAAACACTGGATTTGTTCAAAACTCTACATTACCACCTCCGGAGATCCCATCTCTATATAAATTTATCTATATAAGTGCAGCCTTATAAGTCTTACCCTATTTCTTATAAGCCTATTTTTCAGATATTCCGCTTCTAAATGGAAATACTTACAAAATACAACAGAGTGAATTACTTTATCTTTGACAAATAAGGATCTGTTTGAGGCTGCTAGTCACACCAAAGCCTGAAGCTTAACAAATCCATTGTAAGCTGATAATAACATTACTGTTTAAAATATCACGTAGCAATGTCAGTGCTAGAATCATAAAGTTCACACAAAATTAGATGAACTCTCCAAAGGTTTTGCCTCACTTTCTGTCTCAGCACGACTACTCTGAAAAGATAATCTGAACATCATCAGAAGATCCATTAATTGTAATGTATGTATCCATAATTATTACCACCTTTACATTTATTATAACATTTTGTGTTTAACCTCATAATAATAAGGTGATGTTATATGAAAATGTACATTTTTTTGTCCTTGATATAAAAAATAGAGCCAATTAACACTAATGTGAAATAATAAAAATAAAATAAAAATATAAATAAGATATGATATAATAAAATAAAATAAAATAAAATAAAATAAAATAAAATAGAACTTACACCAATCAGGCATAACATTATGACCACCTGCCTAATATTGTGTTGGTCCCCATTATGCTGCCAAAACAGCCCTGGCCCATCAAGACATGGACTTCACTAGATCCCTGAAGGTGTGTTGTGGTATCTGGCACCAAGATGTTAGCAGCAAGTCCAGTAAGTAAGCCTCCATGGCTCCCACTTAAAGGATATTTTTGATAGATACTGACAACTGCAGCCCGGGAACAAAGTTGATGTGTTATACGGAGAGGTGATGTGAATAACACTGATTATCTCCTCATCATGGCACCTGTTAGTGTGCTTGTAACACATCAACTTTGAGGACAAAATATTGACTTGCTGCCTAATATATCCCACCAACTAACAGGTGCCATGATGAGGAGATAATCAGTGTTATTCACTTCACCTCTCACTGCTCAGAATGGTATGCCTGGCATAAATGGCATATATGGATACTATGCTGGAAAATTGCAATATGAAAATAAATAGATAAAATATAGTATCTGAATACAATGACTAGATTTGCATATAGTACAGTGACATGATGTGATATGATTAATCCAGTTGCTGGATTTTTTTTACATATCCAAACCTTGATCGATTCTTTTCCAAAACATGGTCCTGGACTTGTGTTGATATAAAACAACAATTAAGGGTGGGCAAATACTTTAGTTTAGTATCTGGAGCATGAGGAGTTGTGGGTTTGTTTACAGGATGATAGAAAGCAGATAGTGAGAACTTTCTTGCTTTCTATGGGAAGAACTTATCTCACCATGCTGTGAACTAATCCCTTCATAGAACAGCGCAAACTGGTTCTAACCAGAACAGAAAAAGGAGTGTGAGGCAGGGAGGAACTGGTGCACAACTGGAAAACTGATCCCAAACTTTTGAACAGTTGTGTATGTAGTCGGTTGTTAAATATAAAGCTGTGACATATCATATTCTTTGTAAAGAAACTAATTTATTTATTTATTTTTCTACTATTAAACAGTTTTCTTGTAATCAGATCAGTGATTAGTACACTATGTAGTGATCCATGAGCATTCAGTTCCTTTTATTTAAATAAAAAAAAAACATAAGAAATAATTTAGCATTTTGGAATCAAAATATCATATATATATTTCATATACTGTTTTGAAAACAAATCTAGAGCTTCAGGAGTGGGTGGATTTCAGTCCCATTAGACAAGGCAGTTTATAAATGCGTACTGACTCACTAGCTCTCTAGCCTTTAGAACAAGAATGGACCAGTGGATTTAATACCCACAGGATTTTAGCCAACTAATTATTCTAAACCAAAATCTGAAAAAAAACCTGTGAAAAATTAGGGCTTGAATCTCATCAGGAGATTCTCTGATTAGTAATAGCACATTTAAGGTTACTCATGCCAAAAAAGGTATCAGGAAACTTACAACCTCAGGCATCCAGAACAGCAGAAACACAAGAAGGGTATGGACAAATGGCTAAACACTGAGCAATACTTTACCTTGGCGAACCTGAGGGTATACATATACAAACTAATTGAGGGGCAAACTAAAAGCAGGTGAAAGTAATCAGGAAACACACAGGAGACAATCAATGGCCATACCTGGGCAGAGGCAGGACATGAACCGAACCAAAACAAAACACAAGCCAATGACCTGACAATACAGAGGAATCCACTATGAGGTTGTAAGAATGTCCAGTCTTATCTACAAATGTCCGGTGTGGGTGCAGGTTTTCATTCTAATCAAGTAGAAGTTGTCAGAACTCAGAGTCCCCTCCGAGTGGACATATCATAGGGTGGAATTTTAGATTGTGTCTATTTCTATTATTTCCATAATCTTACCCAATGAACTCAATAAACTATCAAATACTTAGCCAAAATAATGGAGATCTCAGTCAGCAGATGAGAAGAAGCAGGTTTTTTATTCAGAGATGCAGTCAATCATATGCATTTCTGAAGAGAGCAGCTGGTCTAAAAAAAACCCCCAAAAATTCCCCTCTTCTTATACCTCAGGCGCCCCATGGTGCCTCCTTTTCCAAATTTAAATATTTCCAGCAATTTCACATTATATTCAACGTATGGCTACTTTAATCCCTCCTTCCTTCATTTACATACTTACTATATTTTCTTATTTGTCCCGATACCGCCCCTTAATTAAACATCCTCCCCTTGATGACATCAATGTTCCTTCTCTCGGTGTTCCCCGTACATACATAGAAGGGCACGCTTCCTTCATTTGACCGCAACCTTTCAAATTGCTCACGCGGATCATCTTGACCTCACACGCTGCCTTCCACAGATCATCTTGACCTCACACGCTGCCTTCCACAGATCATCTTGACCTCGCACGCTGCCTCCCACAATGATGTATAAGTACCCTGATCTTTTTCTCTGTGTCATCTTGACATTGACATTTCATTAAATGATTGATCTAAGTTAGATGTGCTACTATTTTTAAGTTTAGATGTGCTTCTAATTCTTGGTAAACCCTCTATGTCTGAATTTAAATGTGCTTCTCTTTTACCTATTAAGCGATGCTGATGCTGATAAGATGCTGTTATGTCTAGCGTATATATCTGTCTTCTCTCACCTGGGTGACTATTCTGGGCCCTGAAAATCCCCTCGCTTTCAAACTCCTCAGCACCAAAAAATCCCCTCTATTTCACCCTTCTCAGCACTAGTTCTGCATGATTATTATAAAAGTTATACATTTGCATTAATCGAAAGCTCAAAAGCCTGATATTATAAAGGATATATATTTGATATATTTGCATTACTCTAAAGCTTACTACTAATCAGTAGCTAAATATTTTTGATAGATATTTGATACGTATTTGATATTTGATAGGTATTTGATATTTGATAAATAACCACTACTTCTAGGCAGAGCATTGCCATTTTAAATCTAGGCTGATGTATGATATCTATGTAATTTCTCCAACAAAGCCACACCTGATTCCACCTGTTTAATCAACTGATCTTGGCTTTCATTAGCCTCAGGTGTGGCTTCTGCTAGGTTGGAATGAAAACCTGCACCCACACCGGCCCTTTGTGGATGAGATTGGACACCCCTGTTCTAAGCATTCTAAGCATGTGTGTGTGTGTGTGTGTGTGTGTGTGTGTAGCTCTTGGTGTGATGGGAAAATGCGAGGCACTTTAGGTTCACCCTTGAGTGTTTTCTCTGTGTAGTTTTCTACTCAGTCATGATTTTCTGCTAATCACTATCCAATGGAGACTTACACAGACATAAAACAAGCTAAACAACTAATTAAACTCTTACTCCACACTATTGTTCATTTGTTATGATAAGGGCTCTTTCAAATTCATAACTCTTGCAAGTTTGAGCGTTGGTACATTCACTTTGCTTTCTTTCTGTAGCTTTTGAGAATTTCACTGAAATTCTTCTCAACACACTATAATATATAATTAAAGCTGTGTTAGTGGTATTTGAGGCATTACTAAAACGTGTTCGAGTATTATGTGCTCATGCACACAATGTACTATCATACAGATAGGTGCACTGGTTACACACTAATAATATCAAAATGATCTTGTCTTAAGCAATTCCCTCCTTTTTGCAGTATGGCTAAAACCACTGAGCAAAGTAGAATGGGTACTGGGGGTCATATAGAACTTTTTTCTATCTTTGTCATATAGCATTGATTATTCTGTAACTCTGGTTAAGGGGTGAGATGTATTAGGTAGCAAGTGAACAGTCTGTTCTCAAAGGTGATGTGAAAAAAAGTGGGTAAGCATACAGATCTTACAGGGGTCAGGTGGTGGAGTTGTGAGGGGTTTACAGGGGTCAGGTGGTAGAGTTGTGATGGGCTTACAGGGATCAGGTGGTGGAGTTGTGTTGGACTTACAGGGGTCAGGTGGTAGAGTTGTGATGGGCTTACAGGGGTCAGGTGGTGGAGTTGTGACAGGCTTACAGGGGTCAGGTCGTGGAGTTGTGACGGGCTTACAGGGTCAGGTAGTGGAGTTGTGACAGGCTTACAGGGGTCAGGTAGTGGAGTTGTGATGGACTTACGGGGCTCAGGTAGTGGAGTTGTGATGGGCTTACAGGGGTCAGGTGGTGGAGTTGTGATGGGCTTACAGGGGTCAGGTGGTGGAGTTGTGATGGGCTTACAGGGGTCAGGTAGTGGAGTTGTGATGGGTTTACAGGGGTCAGGTGGTGGAGTTGTGTTGGGTTTACAGGGGTCAGGTGGTGGAGTTGTGAATGGTTTACAGGAGTCAGGTGGTGGAGTTGTGTTGGACTTACAGGGGTCAGGTAGTGGAGTTGTGATGGGTTTACAGGGGTCAGGCGGGGCTCAGGTAGTGGACTTGTGACGGACTTACAGGGGTCAGGTAGTGGAGTTGTGATGGGTTTACAGGGGTCAGGCGGGGCTCAGGTAGTGGAGTTGTGACGGACTTACAGGGGTCAGGTAGTGGAGTTGTGATGGGCTTATAGGGGTCAGGTAGTGGAGTTGTGATGGGCTTACAGGGGTCAGGTGGTGGAGTTGTGATGGACTTACGGGGCTCAGGTAGTGGAGTTGTGATGGTCTTACAGGGGTCAGGTGGTGGAGTTGTGATGGGGTTGCAGGGGTCAGGTAGTGGAGTTGTGTTGGGCTTACAGGGGTCAGTTAGTAGAGTTGTGACTGGTTTACAGGGGTCAGGTGGTGGAGTTGTGTTGGACTTACAGGGATCAGGTGGTGGAGTTATGATGGACTTGCAGGGGTCAGGTGGTGGAGTTGTGATGGGCTTACAGGGGTCAGGTAGTGGAGTTGTGATGGGCTTGCAGGGGTCAGGTGGTGGAGTTGTGATGGGCTTACAGGGGTCAGGTGGTGGAGTTGTGATGGGCTTACAGGGGTCAGGTGGTGGAGTTGTGATGGGCTTACAGGGGTCAGGTGGTGGATTTGTGATGGGCTTACAGGGGTCAGGTGGTGGAGTTGTGATGGGCTTACAGGGGTCAGTTAGTAGAGTTGTGACTGGTTTACAGGGGTCAGGTGGTAGAGTTGTGTTGGGCTTACAGGGGTCAGTTAGTAGAGTTGTGACTGGTTTACAGGGGTCAGGTGGTGGAGTTGTGTTGGACTTACAGGGATCAGGTGGTGGAGTTGTGATGGACTTGCAGGGGTCAGGTGGTGGAATTGTGATGGGCTTACAGGGGTCAGGTGGTGGAGTTGTGATGGGCTTACAGGGGTCAGGTGGTGGAGTTGTGATGGGCTTGCAGGGGTCAGGTGGTGGAGTTGTGATGGGCTTACAGGGGTCAGGTGGTGGATTTGTGATGGGCTTGCAGGGGTCAGGTGGTGGATTTGTGTTGGGCTTACAGGGGTCAGTTAGTAGAGTTGTGACTGGTTTACAGGGGTCAGGTGGTGGAGTTGTGTTGGACTTACAGGGATCAGGTGGTGGAGTTATGATGGACTTGCAGGGGTCAGGTGGTGGAATTGTGATGGGCTTACAGGGGTCAGGTAGTGGGGTTGTGATGGGCTTGCAGGGGTCAGGTGGTGGAGTTGTGATGGGCTTACAGGGGTCAGGTGGTGGAGTTGTGATGGGCTTACAGGGGTCAGGTGGTGGAGTTGTGATGGGCTTACAGGGGTCAGGTGGTGGATTTGTGATGGGCTTACAGGGGTCAGGTGGTGGAGTTGTGACGGGCTTACAGGGGTCAGGTGGTGGAGTTGTGACGGGCTTACAGGGGTCAGGTGGTGGAGTTGTGACGGGCTTACAGGGGTCAGTTAGTAGAGTTGTGATGGGCTTACAGGGGTCAGGTGGTGGAGTTGTGATGGGCTTACAGGGGTCAGGTGGTGGAGTTGTGATGGGCTTACAGGGGTCAGGTGGTGGAGTTGTGATGGGCTTACAGGGGTCAGATATTGTAGTTGTGATGGGCTTACAGGGGTCAGTTAGTAGAATTGTGACTGGCTTGCAGGGGTTAGATAGTGGATTTGTTATGGGCTTACAGGGGTCAGGTGGTGGATTTGTGATGGGCTTGCAGGGGTCAGGTGGTGGATTTGTGTTGGGCTTACAGGGGTCAGTTAGTAGAGTTGTGACTGGTTTACAGGGGTCAGGTGGTGGAGTTGTGTTGGACTTACAGGGATCAGGTGGTGGAGTTGTGATGGACTTGCAGGGGTCAGGTGGTGGAATTGTGATGGGCTTACAGGGGTCAGGTAGTGGGGTTGTGATGGGCTTGCAGGGGTCAGGTGGTGGAGTTGTGATGGGCTTACAGGGGTCAGGTGGTGGAGTTGTGATGGGCTTGCAGGGGTCAGGTGGTGGAGTTGTGATGGGCTTACAGGGGTCAGGTGGTGGATTTGTGATGGGCTTGCAGGGGTCAGGTGGTGGATTTGTGTTGGGCTTACAGGGGTCAGTTAGTAGAGTTGTGACTGGTTTACAGGGGTCAGGTGGTGGAGTTGTGTTGGACTTACAGGGATCAGGTGGTGGAGTTATGATGGACTTGCAGGGGTCAGGTGGTGGAATTGTGATGGGCTTACAGGGGTCAGGTAGTGGGGTTGTGATGGGCTTGCAGGGGTCAGGTGGTGGAGTTGTGATGGGCTTACAGGGGTCAGGTGGTGGAGTTGTGATGGGCTTACAGGGGTCAGGTGGTGGAGTTGTGATGGGCTTACAGGGGTCAGGTGGTGGATTTGTGATGGGCTTACAGGGGTCAGGTGGTGGAGTTGTGACGGGCTTACAGGGGTCAGGTGGTGGAGTTGTGACGGGCTTACAGGGGTCAGGTGGTGGAGTTGTGACGGGCTTACAGGGGTCAGTTAGTAGAGTTGTGATGGGCTTACAGGGGTCAGGTGGTGGAGTTGTGATGGGCTTACAGGGGTCAGGTGGTGGAGTTGTGATGGGCTTACAGGGGTCAGATATTGTAGTTGTGATGGGCTTACAGGGGTCAGTTAGTAGAATTGTGACTGGCTTGCAGGGGTTAGATAGTGGATTTGTTATGGGCTTACAGGGGTCAGATAGTGGAGTTGGTACAGGCTAACAGGGGTCAGGTGGTGGAGTTCTGTTGGATTTACAGGGGTCAGGTAGTGGAGTTGTGATGGGCTTACAGGGGTCAGGTATTGAGGCTGAGATTAAGAATGATTCCTGACTTGACCATGTTTTTACTAATTTGTAACTTGAATGTTTGTGGCAGAGGAATCTTCTTTCTGTTCCTCACACAGTGGTCATTCTTGTTACAATATCACACAAATGCCTGTGTGATGTCAGAATCTGATTCAATATTTTATACATTTATACATCGATGGTAAAGAGTCTACAGCAATGAATCTTTTACAGACTTAGTTATTGCAGATAAATGATTAAGGATGTGTCTTAGTTCTCTTTTATTCTTTTTCTCCTCTAGGGTTTCTTTGTGTCCATAATCTACTGTTATTGTAATGGAGAGGTGAGTTTGTTTAAACCTAATTGTTTAACTCTTTCAAGCCTGGTGTCCAAATCTCTTTTAATACTGTAAACCACCAATTTTTAACCACTAATGATCTGGTAACTGTGATTATTCCAGTTCTAAAATAACATCTATCTATCCATCTCTCTCCATCAGGTCCAGACAGAAATAAAAAAAACCTGGACACGCTTGAACCTGGCCTTCGACTGGAAGGGTCCAGTAGTATGTGGCACTTACCGGTATGGCTCAGTGCCAACAGGCCTCAACAACAGCACCAGCAGCCAATCACACCTGGCCACAGGAGCACCTGGTACACGCTCCACCACACTCTTCTCCAGTCGTGTGTACCGCAGCACTGGAGCCCCCTCCATCAGTGCCCACATGGCTCTGCCAGGCTATGTGCTTAACAATTCAGACGCTGACAGCCTACCACCATCCATTCCTGAAGAGTCAGAGGACAGTGCAAAGCAGGTGGATGACATTCTGCTGAAAGAGTCACTACCTGCGCTACCTAGTAGCGGCCCTGAAGATGATGAAGAGACATTGTAGATAACAAGACCTGGACTGTGACATACTATTGAAACATTTCACCATTCATCTGATGACAGGATGTTTTACCACAAGCCTTGATACCCTAAGGATCAAGCTACTGCACAATAATCATGGTATACTTGAGATTACTCAGAAGAAGAAGAAATAAGGGACAGACTTACACTCTTTAAGACTCTGATCTACTTCTCGGTTAGCTAACTTAGGTTCTTTTTAAAGCACCCAATCTAATCAGTGGAAATCATGCCTGAACTGCTACATTACCACTGTCTTATTTAACTTATATTAAAAAATTCCCATCTCATTCTTTCTCCTCTAGTTACAAAGATTCTGCATGAGACTTCGCACAGGCTTGACCACTTCATTAGTCCCTTTCACTACCCATGTGACACCATCTAACACACTGATCACAGAAATCAGGTTTTGTGAAACTGCTTCTCTTTCTGAGTCAGGGAAGTCTTAACCATATGAGTTATACTTTATCATCCTTGCCCTTTGGGGACTTGAAAGGATAGGCAGAGACATACTAATAGACTGATAATTAATCAGATTTTTCTCAATCAGTCTCATTCAGGACAATTGCACATTATGATCCTAATGCATTTACTACCACATTAATTCAAGTCTCAGCTTTAAATCTTCCCCCTACAAGAAGGCCTTTAATAGGATACCTTTACACCTCCTCCAAGAACTTTCAGATCACTCTTCCAGTTGCAGCTGGAATTGAGACCCTCATCTTCTAGCCACAATACATTCATTTCCAGACCAAGATGCAAGATTTTGATTCTTTTTGGGAACCTGGCTACCAACCTTCAAAGCAAAAGTCATGCAGAAGTCCTTCCTAAGCTCTCAAAGTTTATTTAAAACCGTTTGTAGTTAGCTCATTTAAAACTTTAAAATGTTTTTATGCTTTAATTTTGTTTTGGGGATTTGGGTCTATATCTTGGAGGAGAATTCAGGAGGAATTCAGACCTTTTTAGCATTCAGGGCTCAGATATTATGGACTTGATCTTGGTTCTGTTTTAATATAGATGTCTCCAGATACATTGCTATGGAGCCTGAGGTGTTAGCACATGAGGCTTGGTGCAGCTTTTCATGCCACTTCAATTGTATCAAATGTTTTTTCCCGAATTTTCAGTTTACTCGTTCCACAGACAATCACTATATCTGCATAAAAGTATTACACAAGGGCTAAGGACAGCGATGAGCTGAATCATTCATTCATTCTTTCATTTATTCATCTTCACTATGCCCTTTATCCTGGTCAGGGGTAACATTTTTCTAGCTCCTGTCCCAGAGCTTCAGTCCATCACAGGGCACCATGCGCACACACACACACACATTCATTCACATGTAGCGTAATTTAAAGTAGCCAGTCCACATGCACAGAAACTCTGTTACCTGAGTTCAGGATGAAACCGTGGAGCTGTGAGGTGGCAACCTGCTACCTGCTACTCACT
Organism: Hemibagrus wyckioides; assembly: GCF_019097595.1. NCBI lineage: Eukaryota > Metazoa > Chordata > Actinopteri > Siluriformes > Bagridae > Hemibagrus > Hemibagrus wyckioides. The sequence continues at coordinate 27,111,596 of NC_080715.1, read as the reverse complement.
GACTATACACTAGTAAATATTTTGAATGAATGAAAAAAAGTTGTGTTCATGGTGTAATGTTTTTTTGTTAATTATTATTATTATTATTATTATTTTTGTACATGCCAAAAGTCTTGGTAATGAGGCATATATAATTGCTTGGATCGTTTTGTGTAAAAGCATGTTCTAAATGCTGATCCTTCTGCAGGTTATGTGATTACAGATTATTTCCTATATAAATTTTAAATTAAGTTATATGTCATGGTGGGTTTTCCCCTAATAAAGCAACCGTTTTTGTTGTTGTTAACCCTGCACTGATTAGCAAGAAAGTATTCTCTTAAGCATGAGCAAGACAGTTAACCTTCAATCCCTCAGTTGTATACAATAAGATAAGTCTCTCTGGATAATTATGAAAATGGAAATGTCTTATCTGTATGTTTGGATTAATTGCTGCAAGATAGACTTTTTGTATACTGTTATATATATTATATAGTCCACTTTCTTGCAAAAAAAAAAGGTCACCCTATTAGTAAATAATTTATGTCATACTCTTGATTTTAAAAAGATTTGACATATGATGTCTTTGGTTATAGCTTATCCCAATAACAGAATGTGTTTTATCCTAATAAGATTTTACATATGTACATAACGTATTTCTTCAGATACAAAAATGGATCAGATTGAATCTTATTCCTGAGTCACTGTGCCTGTAATTTGCAATCATGCACTGTACACACCAACAAAAACTGCTTTTGTATCAGTAAATGCAGTACAGACACTTTAATTTTTTGTTAAAGCAACATAAGTTCTAGCAGTTTGTTGCTATTTCCTGAAAAAGACATCCATGCACATGTCTGGTTACTTCAAAACCTAATAACTGTCAAATAAAGACACTAAAGACACCACATAAAAGCTTTACCACCCATAAGGACAAAGCACGCTACCAAGGGTTTCCATTGTGCAAAAACCCTGCTTTCATAAATATTGGCACCCCCACGGTTAATAATTAGGTGAAGCCCCCACTGGGCAACAGACCCTGTGAAAGACACATTAAAGGTACGAATGATGCACCCTTGGAGATATCACAACAATAACAACCAAAAGTACAGTTTTATTTATACCATCTTTATTAAACTAGCTTTCTCTTAACCCATCCCCAGTGCTTAACTGACATGCTTGTACGTTTAGTCACTAGTTTCCTGGATGAAAATAAATCATTATGTTTTTCAGTAGCACACACAGCACAAGAAATGTTTTTGTTGCAAGGATTTATTTGTTAAATTTTAAGGGTGTCAATAATTTTGACAAGTTGTCATAAAATCCATCATTTAAAAATGTTTTTGAGAGATGAGCGCAAGAGGTAACATTTGGAGGTAATTTTTCTTTTCAAATGTTTGTGAGAAAAGAAAGTTCAAGTAAAGTTTATCAGTTTTTGACAGGTGTCAATAACTTTTTGAGTTCTTGACTGTATACTGTATAGTGTGGGTGTAATTTACCCCGAAAAGGACCTTGAAAAAAAAAAAAAGGTTGTACTTACAAAGATCAACATTCTTACAGTTGTGTAGTGTTGCATTTTGCTTTAATTGCCTGATTTTTGCAGTCTGACATTGAACAAGGTAAATATCTCCATATGTGTAAAGCTGACCGAGAAATATCCAAGACCTAGACCTAAAGCTGTAATTGCATCCAAAGATGGTTCTACTCTCTTACTAATTGGCGTAGTTTACTTACAATACTAATGCCAGTATGTGTGAAGCACTATGCTGAAACCTGCAAAGAGGAGAAAAAGATAGATGAGAATTTTCTGAAGGAAGTTAAGAAGGTACTTCAGCAGTTCATTGATGTTGAACTGTGTCTTTCATGATGAAAAGTGAGTGCTTTAAAAAGTGCTATGTTAGACCTAGTGGAAATCAAATGGACACAAATCCCAATTAACTGCATTTAGGTTCCAGGTTGTAACAACACAAAGTGTGGAACAGTTCAAGAGGTGAATAGTGCTACTGGAATAAACAATGGAACAAGTGGAAAGAAAGCTAGAACAAAGTGAACATAGAATAAACAAACCTTCTGTTCTCATTAGCAATACTATATGCTAATATTCCAGTGGTCCTGTTCCTGCACATGTATCAGCATATAGAGTACAGCTACTAACCTAGCTAAACCTTCTAGACTTATTTTAATTGACACTGTGCTGCCTTTGGTATATGTGCTCTGACATACTTTAACAGCCGCTAATCCTGATACGAACATGCTAGAGAAACTTAAGCATTATGCTAACAAATTAGCGGCAGCATTCACAAACACATACATTTAAGCAATGTAACAATATAACAGTAAGTTTACATACCTAGGCTAACATTCAAACTCAACTCCACACATATCATCAGTCACTTCAGTTATTTACTTTATTACCCTAAAAGATTAATTTTTAAAAATTAGCTAAAAGACAGTTATTTGAGCTTTTATTTATTATATCAGGTTTTCTGTGGGCCAGTCTTTTGTATACATTTGTTAGTGTTGATGAATCATACTTCCACAAGCCTCTCTGAATAACTGGTGTAACTCCTTGTTCAGACACTTTTTTGCAGATAAGTACACAAATTTTCTTCCAGGATTTGGTTTTGTTACAACTGTGGAGCTATGCTTAGAATCATTATGCTGCTTGAAGTCAATCTATTTTTAACTTTCAGGTCTGATGTCTTGAGGTTTAGCTTCAGTATTTCTGGATAATCCTCCTTCTGCATGATGTCATTTATTTTCTGAAGTCCTGTTGTTATTTTTGTTCTTTCAGCTGCTCCCTGTTTGGGGTCGCACAGTGGATCATTTGGCCCACATATTTGCTTTGGCACAGGTTTTATGCTGGATGCTCTTCCTGATGCAACCCTCCCATTATTTGGGTTGGGACGGAGTGCAATAGTCCTGATTCCAGCAAAAAATAAATAAAGTTATTCATAGTTCATAGTTAGTTCATTGCTTTTTAAAAAAAAAAATTTTTAAACCAGAGAACAATTTTTTATCATCTTGTAGACTACATCTTGTAGGTCCTGGTGATAAGTCTGTCTGGATTTTTTGTAAGTTTTTTAGTTGGGGCATGTTCCTTGCATGACAGCGTCTAAGGTCATGGTTGTTGCAAAGCACCAGAGAAGCAGAAAAGTAGCACCATCCATTTGTGGAGTTTTATTCAAACAACAAGCAAACAATCCAAAGCAAAAAGTGAGGTCATGGTGATGGACAAACTCTCTTAATAACAGATGAACACTACCGTTCAGAAGTTTGGAATCCTTTGGAAATGTTCCTTGTTTTCCAAAGAAAACCTCATTTAAATCCATTTCAGAAAATAAAACTAATCAGATGATTTTAAAAGAAAGATCTACATTATCTGTAACCATCAGTCCTCTGGTTCAATCTCATGTTTTTTTAATGCTAATCCAAGTGAATCATTTTATAAAGCTAACTGATTATTTTTGATTATTATACTGCTGTATACTGTTGTACTGATTAAAGGAGCAATAAAAGTGGCCTTCTTTAGGTTAGTTTAGTATCTGGAGCATCAGGAGTTGTGGGTTTGTTCACAGTCTCAAAATGAGCAGATAGAAAGAACTTTCTTGCTTTTCATGGGAAGAACTTATCTCACCATGCCGTGAACTAATCCCTTCATAGAACAGTGCAAACTGGTTCCAACCAGAACAGAAAAAGGAGTGTGAACTAGAAAACAAGTCTGCAACTCCTTCATCAGTTCCTTTGTGGGTGTCTTCAGGATCAGTTGAAACTTTTTTGGACTCAAAATTATTCATCGCTGAGAGATAATTTATGCCTTTTCCCTGAATGATAGAGTGTCTGTAGTTGTTTTTTTTTTTCTTTTGCATGTGGTCTACATTTTTTTTCTTGGAGGTCTTGGATGAGTCTCTTTTGAGTTGAGCCTGAGGTGAACTCTTCAATGATGACATTTGGCCAGTTAAAGCTAAAACAAGCTATTAACCGATTGTTTTACAAGTCATCTCAATAAAAGAAAACAAAGTAGATGCCCTAAGTGACTGTTATCAGTAAAGAAATTTTGCAATCCACTAAACAGGATTGCAGCATGAAGCACTATTCAAGCCATTTGCCATTTTATGCTGTAGCCACTAATCACTTCCTATAGGACGGATGCTTTTTTCTTTATGTCTGTTTATCAGGTAAATTCAAGCAATCACAAAACTTTGGTGTTCAGTGAGCTCTTAATGGCATCCTGGTTTGTATCTGTCATTCTTGATAAATAACCCTGAATTTTTTGAGTCTCATTTATTCTACTCACTGTATGAGGAGAGCTTTAAATGATGAGTTCTCCTCCCTCTCCTGGACATTTACAATAGAAACAGATTGCAGGCTCAAATGTGGTTTGATGATGTCTGTCCTCTTTGTGGAAGAGATATAGAATAGCCCATAGAGGTCACATGTGTATGTTAAATTCTTGTTCGATCTTCTTGTTTTCTTGCTTGACATGAAGGGTCTCCTACTTGGGGTCTTTCTTCTTGTACAATTAAAGCCATGGTTATGGGCTTGTAAATCCCATAACATTATCCTGCCATTTTTTATTATTATATTATTCCTTAGTAATATTCAAGCAGGATTTCTTGTATTATAGCCGCAGCCATTTTCCCCTGACAATCCACACCAAAAATGATTATTCATATAGCAATGCACTCTGGTGTTCAATAGTTTGCTTGTATCCTTCTCAAAAAAAGGGATAAACATTTGGACATCAATACAAGTAGACATTTTGCATTACATCAGCATTTTGTAACCAGTTTTTCTTCCAATTCTGAGCAGTAATATGCTGATTCATTATTTAATGATAAGAAAACAATAGGTTCAATCCATATTATGTAAACAAAATGCCACTAGTAATGGGATGTTTTGGATTTAGCAATTCTAAGTAATTTCTGTGGATTTATAGCCATAATATTTCATAGCTTCAGCTTCATGTCATTGAGTTTATGTTTTCGATTGCACTAATTAGAGAGCTGTCAGTATCTCTGCATAGCACACATTATTGTTCTCAACAGTATGTGAAAAGCCTTTATGTTACTTTTTTTTTTATAATAAAATAACTTTCTACTTAGAATAATAGTGGACAGATGAATCTCTGGTCTGAAGAAGCTGGATTTCTGCTGAAACACACAGATGGAAGGGTCAGAATTTGGCACCAACATCATAAATCTATGAACCCAACCTGCTTTGTGTCAACAGTCCTGGCTGGTGTAGGTGGTGTAATGGTTTAGGGAATCATTTCTTGGCTCACTTTGGGCTCATTAATACCAATCAATCATTGCTTGAATGCTACAATATATTTGAGAATTGTTGCTGACCATGTGCATCACTTCATGACCACAATTTACCATCTTCTAATAGTGACTTCCAGCATGATGATGCACCAAGACACCAGTCTCATTACAATGAGTTCAGTGTTCTTCACCGACCTTCACTTAGAGGAAAAACTCAGCTACAAACCACCACCTGCAAAAAACAATTAAATAAATAAAAAAAAAATTTTTAAATCTGTTTAAAAAATAAATTTATTTTTTCTGTTTAAAAAAAATAAAAATAAAAATAAATTAATTTAAAAAAGTGCCACACTTTCTGTTCAACAATGTGTTGTGTGCATATAACATTATCACATTTCTCTCATTTATCACCATTTTATTAATTCCCTCTTAACTTTATTAGCATTGACCATAAGATGGAAAATTAGGCCCCGAGATTCCGTAATGAAGGGATTGTAACCTGCTAATGGTTTTAAAGAATAAGGACAACCTGAGACATAAATCACCAGTGTCAAAATATCCCAGTTTACCAACACACTCTATGACCATGAACTCTATGACTCTCACCCCTTCCAGATCTGCACCTTCACCAGAGAGAAAGTCTTTATAACTCTTTATAAAGGTACTAGGACCTTTTGTTCGAAGCAGAGGCTGTGGTGGATTATAATATACTGAAAGCTCACTCATGTAAAGTGAGGTTCAGTGAATCAGTCATTCATTATCAGGATAAGAAGAATAATATAATGAAATGTTCTAGTTTTAGGAAGAACTGCTGCATTGAGGACTTATTGGAGCTTGTTTATGCATCTAATGGAAGTAAGTCTGGCAGTAAGACATTACACTAGACAAGTCTAGAGATAACATCAACTAGTTCTTCTGTGTAATAAAGCATCATTATATTTCATATCTTTCATATACGATTTACAGATTTTTTTTCATATTGTTTCATATTTTATCATTATTTTGTTAAACACCAAATAGTGCTTTTAACCGTTTATAGTTTCATTCAGTGTTGTGGAGCATCCTGTTATCACTCCCATTATAGCAGATATAAACACTCGATCCCTGTCCAGCCTCTCTTTTCTCTCTCTCTCTCTCTCTCTCTCTCTCTCTTTCTTCCTTGAATTTAATAAGACAAAAAAACACCATATGACATGTTACAGAGAAAGCTGAAAACACAAAGTCCTCTTTTCTGATGATTTTTCTGTCAGAAAACGTACTGATTGTTACAAAGCACTGACACCTGAAACCTCCTAAATCTCCTTACCGAATGTGTCATAAAATCCCCAATTATATGTGTGAGTTCAAACAAGTGCATCAGTACTTTTTGGATCAGTACAAGTGCATCAGACTTTTCGGATTTTTTTAGCTAGTCAAATGTGAAAGTAAGAAAAGTCTGGCATTTTACAGAAGTGAAGCAGAGATTCAGGTTCAATATCTAAAGGGCAAAAAAAGGGCATTGTACAAAACCATAGATGAGAACAAGAAAGACTTTCTCATCACCCAGAAATCCTTCACCAGGCCGAGGAAAACCATGCTTATCTTTCTCCCCCAGAGACACAGTCAGAGAATGGACATGCTTCCCTCGTTCCTTGAGAGATTTTGTTCCAGCGTGTGGAATAAATGTCCGTGTTAGACTCCTGGAAGTGCATATTACTGACTCAGTGAGCTTCTTCTAATGCACTTTCAACTGACAGAGACACAAAGAGTTGCAATGTGTCTTGGAAGATGACAAAGAGAGAGGCATTTGAAGACAAAGCTGGAGATAAAAGATGAAATGTTCTTTCCCCAAGTGGTCACTTCACCTGACAAGAAATCAAGAGTAGTAGACAAAAAGATCTCCATTATCAGTAACTCGGCATTTTTTATTTTCTGTTAGGCGAAGTTGAGTGTAAAAGACCATTGTGTTTACTGTAATGATTTATCTTCATCTGTCAGTTAAGAGTATTCTCACTGGAGAATTCTAGAGATAGCAAACATCCGTCAAACCAAGCTTTTCCAATAAAGTACAATAAGCAAGGATACAGTGGAACCTCGGCATACGAATTTAATTCGTTCTGGAGGTAAGTCCATGAGGTGGAATACAAATTTTCCCATAAAAGCAATGTAAATGCAGAAATTCCGTTCCAGCCATCCAAAAAATATTACCAATTTCCAAGAGTCAAGGGTCCTCACAGGAAGTTGTGCAACTAAGCTTGGACTAAAAATAGAACAGACTACCCATGCCACCAATCTGTCAACAAAAAAACATGCGAAAAATCACCTAGCTTTGAAACAAATGATAAAGGCCACGTTGGTATTGTGGGTTGACTCTTTCAAAACAGCTTTCGCTAACTGAAAAAAAAATCAAGTTTGTAAACTCACTTCGATTGGTTTTGCTTGGCTTTCCACTGATGCAAACGAGTTTTGAATGGCTCCTGGACATAAGTGCAAAGTGGTGTAAAGCACACCGCCACTGGACTCTAGAGCAGTGGAGACGCGTTCTCTGGAGTGACCAATCGCGCTTCTCCATCTGGCAATCTGATGGACGAGTCTGGGTTTGGTGGTTGCCAGGAGAACGGTACTTGTCTGACTGCATTGTGCCAAGTGTAAAGTTTGGTGGAGGGGGGATTACGGTATGGGGTTGTTTTTCAGGAGCTGGGCTTGGCCCCTTAGTTTCAGTGAAAGGAACTCTGAATGCTTCAGCTTCAGCTTCAGCTGATTAGACAGCATGATTATTGCACAGGTGTGCCTTAGGCTGGCCACAATAAAAGGCCACTCTAAAATGTGGAGTTTTATCACACAGCACAATGCCACAGATGTCGCAAGTTTTGAGGGAGTGTGCAATTGGCATGATGACTGCAGGAATGTCCACCAGAGCTGTTGCCGTGAATTGAATGTTCATTTCTCTACCATAAGCCGTCTCCAAAGGCGTTTCAGAGAATTTGGCAGTACATCCAACCAGCCTCACAACCGCAGACCACGTGTAACCACACCAGCCCAGAACCTCCACATCCAGCATCTTCACCTCCAAGATGGTCTGAGACCAGCCAGCTGCTGCAACAATCGGTTTGCATAACCAAAGAATTTCTGCACAAACTGTCAGAAACCGTCTCAGGGAAGCTCATCTGCATGCTCGTCATCCTCATCGGGGTCTCGACCAGACTGCAGTTTGTCGTCGTAACCGACTTGAGTTGGCAAATGCTCACATTCGATGGCGTCTGGCACTTTGGAGAGGTGTTCTCTTCACGGATGAATCACAGTTTTCACTGTTGTTAAGGCCCAAAGTGAAAGTCCACTTAGCCCGTTTGCAATATGAGGCACAGGAGAAAGTGCAAGCACGTCAGGCCGAATTAAACATGAAGTTGGAGATACGTAAACTCGAGATTGAGGCCGAAAAACAGGTCAAACTGCGACAGCTAGATCTGGAGGCATTGAGGGTTACTTCCAGTTCAGTTGCGCAGCCGAGCCCAGCTCTTGCCTCTGATGTTTCTCCGCCCATTGTTCCATCCCAGAGCACATTTGACATTAGTAAGCACATTGCATTAGTACCTCAATTCAGAGAATCTGAAGTACATTCCTACTTTTCCGCATTTGAACGAATAGCCACTTCTCTTTGTTGGCCTATGGAAGTTTGGTCATTAGCAATGCAAGTTATTTGGTAAGGCTCAGGAGGTTTGTTCCACTTTGTCAGTAGAGGATAGCCTGAATTATGAAAGTGTTAAGTCTACAATTCTCCGATCTTATGAGCTTGTTCCGGAAGCTTATAAGCAGCGGTTCAGAGGACATAAGAACAATTCTACCCAGACATTTGTTGAATTTGCGAGGGAGAAAGGAATTTTATTCGATAAGTGGTGCACAGCTAGTAAGACAACTGACTTTAACTCGCTACGGGAGCTGATGTTACTGGAGGACTTTAAAAGTTGCTTGCCAGAGCGAGTTGTTGTTTACCTTAATGTACAGAAGGTATCCTCATTGTCACATGCAGCTGTTCTAGCAGACGAATTTGTGTTAACGCACAAGAACGTCTTTACACCTACATGCTTAGAAAAAACCCAACCTGCACCTTATGCACAAGCAAATCGTTCCAAATCCACTGCAGCTCGAGAGGAATGCGAGTGCTTTTACTGTCACAAAAAGGGTCATGTCATTGCTGACTGTCCAGTTTTAAAAAGAAAACAGCAGCCACAAGGGAAAAGAGTAGGTTTTTTAAAAACTCAAACTGCTTTTGACACATCTGATAAAAGAATTGATGACAGCTATCGACCTTTTATTCTGGAAGGGTTAATTTCCTTATCTGGAAGTCGCGAGGATCAGATAAAGGTAAAGATGCTTCGAGACACTGGTGCTATGCAGTCCTTCATTGTTGCAGATAAATTGCAGTTGTCGGATGACACATTCTGCGGTTCTAGTGTAATTGTACAAGGCATTGAGATGAGTTGCATCAAAGCGCCATTATATCGCATACATCTACAGAGTGATCTGTGTACAGGATTTGTGAGAGTGGCTGTGCGTCCGACACTTCCTGTGAAGGGCATTGACTTCATCCTTGGAAACGACCTGGCAGGAGGAAAGGTAATGCCTGTGTTAGAGGTTGTTGATAAACCAGATTTGTACTGTCACTCGGATTTGTCTGACACTTACTCTGTTTTCCCCGCCTGCGCAGTTACTCACGCTCAGGCGCACAAGTTTGGTGATGTAGTTGCGTTGTCTGATTCATTCTTCTCTCCGCTCCTTACTGGTGAGAAACCTGTTAATAATGAGATGTCTTTAGAAAAACAAGTAGTTACAGAGAGCCCTGTTGTAAATGTGACTGAGAGCAACATGTTACAGTTACCTGTGTCACGAGAGAAACTTGTCATTGCGCAGAAAGAGGACAAATCTCTTATTCGCTCTTTTAATTCTGCTGTTTTGTCTGATGTGTTGAAAGACTTGAAATGTTCGTTTTTCATTGACAATGATTTATTGATGAGGAAATGGTGTGCGAATGCTGATAAGGATTTTGAGTGGAAGGTTGTCTATCAAATTGTTGTTCCGTCTCCTTATCGTAATCATGTCTTATGTCTTGTGCATGATCATCAGCTCGCTGGTCATCTAGGAATTACAAAAACGTACAACAGAATTTTGAAACATTTCTTTTGGCCAGGATTAAAGAGGGATGTAGCTAAATATTGTCGCACATGTCACACTTGTCAGTTGTTTGGGAAGCCGAACCAAGTGATTACGCCTGCGCTGTTGACTCCCATACCAGTAATTGGAGAGCTGTTTGAACACATAATTGTGGATTGTGTGGGCCCTTTGCCCAAAACGAAATCGGGAAACCAATTTCTGTTAACCATCATGAGTGTCGCCACTAGATTTCCTGAAGCGATTCCCCTGAGGAAAATCACAGCACCCGTTATCATTAAAGCACTGATAAAATTCTTCTCTACATTCGCCCTGCCCAAAATCATTCAAAGTGATCAAGGGACAAATTTTTTGTCAAAGCTTTTCAAGCAGGTATTATACTCACTCGCCATTACTCATCACGTTTCAAGCGCATATCATCCTGAAAGTCAGGGTGCACTTGAATGTTTTCACCAAACATGAAAGACTGAAATGTTGTTTCCTCTGTCCCGGCCATTGTGCTAGAGCATCTATTAAGAACTCTGTGAGGCTGGCCTGCTGAGAGCGTTACAGTCAATGTTTTCACCAAACATTCAAGTCCATGCTTCGTAAGTACTGCTTGGATACAGCTAAGGATTGGGATGAGGGAGTCCCTTTAATATTATTTGCTGCGAGAGAAACCATACAAGAATCTGTTGGGTTTAGCCCAACCGAACTTGTATTCGGACATCAGGTAAGGGGCCCATTGAAAGTTTTAAAAGAGAGAATGCTGGCTGTTGAATCAAGTCCGAAAATGAACATATTAGCTTATGTTAGCAAATTTCGTGATTACACTATTCTACACTATTCTTACACTATTCTAGCTAAAAACTATTCTAGCTAAAAACTCTCTGGCCGGTGTACAGAAAGGTATGAAGCAAAAATACGACCAGAAGGCTGTTGCGTGCTCATTCTCTCCCATTGATGAAGTGCTCGTACTTTTTACTTTTACTTTTTCGACCCATAAAACAACACGCTTTTCGTCTAAATGTGGTTAAAAGATCCATTATGCGTCAGGAAGTAAACTATTTGCTAGAAAATAATTTAGCCAAGCCTAGCTCTAGTCCCTGGAGTTCCCCGTGCCTGCTAGTGCCAAAACCGGACGGAACGTATAGATTTTGTACTGATTACCATAAAGTGAATGCAGTCACTATTCCAGACAGTTATCTATTACCACGCACGGAGGACTGCGTTGATAACGTTGGTTCTGCATGTTTTGTAACAAAATTAGACATGCTTAAGGGTTATTGGCAAGTCCTGCTTACTTCAAGTGCTTCTGACATTTCCGCATTCGTAACTCCAGATTCTTTTCTTCAGTATATGGCCATGGCTTTCGGTCTCTGAAACGCACCTGCGACGTTTCAACGTCTTGTAAATATAGTGCTAGCTGATGTGCCAAACTGCAGTGCGTATCTTGATGATCTTGTGGTTTATTCTATGACCTGGGATGATCATGTGGCTTCAAAGCGTGTGTTTCAGCAACTTTCTTCTGCATCACTCACACTGAACTTAGCAAAATGTGAGTTTGGCCAAGCGACTGTCACATACCTCGGTAAGGAAATTGGACAGGGCCAAGTCCGCCCAGTCGAGGCGAAAGTGACCGCTATTTCGCAGTTTCTAATTCCTACTACCCGCCGAGAACTACGGAGGTTCTTGGGGATGGCCGGTTACTACCGCAGTTTTTGTAAAAATTTGTCTAACGTGGTTAACCCGTTAACATCATTGCTTAGCCTGTCTATGCCGTATGTGTGGTCTGATGCATGTCAGAGTGCTTTTGATTGTGTAAAAACACTTTTGTGTAACGCCCCTGTTCTTGCAGCCCCTGATTGTACCCTACCTTTTAAGCTTGAGATTGATGCAAGCGCTGTTGGTTCTGGTGCCGTGCTTCTTCAGGAGGATAAATGCGGTATTGATCATCCCATTAGTTACTTTTCCCGCAAATTTAACAAACACCAACTCAATTACTCTACTATCGAAAAAGAAACCCTTGCTCTGTTGTTTGTTCGCTTTGCAATATTTTGAGGTTTATGTTGGTTCTAGCAATCTACCTGTTGTGATATATACTGATCACAACCCTCTTGTGTTTTTATCTCGGATGTATAATCATAACCAACGTCTGATGAGATGGTCTCTTTTGGTCCAGAATTATAACATGGAGATCCGACATAAGAGAGGTATTGATAACGTTATGGCTGACACTCTTTCTAGGGTGTGATTTTGTTTTTTTTGCTCGATTTAACAAACGGGTTTGTTTTTAAGGGTGGGGGTGTTACGGCCCAAAGTTGTGCCTGTGTTTTTTGCTTTCTTTCTATCTCTTCCCGCTCTCACTGCCTCGTAGGATCCCCGCCCCCTGGAATCCCATTCATCAGGGGAGACATCTATCCTCATTAACCTGTGTGACGTCGCCGCCTTCGCTACCAATCCCAGAGATCCGCGCCAGTTTTAAAAGGGATGCCTGTGTGGACGCTGTCTCTCGCTTTTGCTCTCTCCCTTGCTTTGATCTACCTCCGGGAAAAAGAGGACAGTTTAGTTACCTGAGATTCATTGTGCTACACGTAGAGAAGCGGCTGTGTATAAATACACTAGGATAGGAGCGAGCGCCACTCTCTGTTTGTTTTGTTTCTGGTTAGTGAGAATAGTTTAGATAGGGTGTTAAAACGCCGAAGACTTTCTTTTCCTTTTATTTTCTAGATAGATTAGAGGATTGTGGCGAGTTAGTTTGGTTTTGTTATATTTCTTTGTTTTATTTGGCGCCGCTGTTAATCCTCTCTTTTCCCGTATTGACTATAATATAACTCTCAGTTGTATGTAAATATATATCTATCTATATTTCTTCTATTCCGATTCCGTCGTGGACCAATAAATACTATATTTAATTTTGCTATAAGGTTGTTCTGTTGTCAATTACTACCAACCTTCACTTAAATGAGTCACAACTTAAATGTTACTTCTGGTACCCTTAGACCTACCATCTTGAAGTCGTAACACTGTACAGGGCAGATGGCAGACAGGGTGTATGGCGTCGTGTGGGTGAGTGGTTTGCTGATGTCAACGTTGTGGATCGAGTGGCCCGTGGTGGCGATGGGGTTATGGTATGGACAGGCGTATGTTATGGACAACGAACACAGGTGCATTTTTTTGATGGCATTTTGAATGCACAGAGATACCGTGACGAGATCCTGAGGCCCATTGTTGTGCCATTCATCCACGACCATCACCTCATGTTGCAGCATGATAATGCACGGCCCCATGCTGCAAGGATCTGTACACAAATCCTGGAAGCTGAAAACATCCCAGTTCTTGCATGGCCAGCATACTCACCGGACATGTGCTGGATGGTGCAAGTAGGACCAGGCGGGGGTTACACTTTCTTTGCTTCTCATTACTTCCAACGCATTGTGTTCACTATCCTTAACTGATCATGCCTTTCAGGTATGGTCTAGAAAGGGATTCAGATTTGTAAGGGATTTCTTTCAGGGCAGTTGTTTTATTTCATTTGAACATATGATCAAAGGATTTGATATTCCTAAATCTAATTTTTATAGGTATCTGCAGGAACAAAAAATATTTTAATACCCTTCCAACCCATAGCTGGATCGTGGAGCTCTTTGACTTGAGTGTACCTGAGCGGGGTCTGATATCAACACTGTACAGTTCGATTCAAAGGGCAGCCTCACCGTCTTTAGATTTTTTAAGAAATAAAAGACTTTGGAAGTGTAGTCCCAGAGAGAGTCTGGCAGTCATCAGTCAAGCGAATTCATTCCACATCTATTTGTATCAGACGTGGACTACTACAATTTAAGATAATTCATAGGCTACAATTTTCTAGAAGTAAACTGGCGAGAATATTCCCAGAAATAGACCTGGCATGTTGTAGATGTCACAGAGGTGAGGCTAATTTGGGTCACATGTTCTGGACATGTCCAGCTCTCGGACCATTTTGGTCTGCTGTGTTTGAGACGTTTTCTTATATTTGTAAAAAGGAGATAGACACAGGATCCGATAATAGCAATATTTGTTGTGACAAGATCTGAGAACCTTTTACTACCAGCAGGTCAATCAGATGCATTGGCTTTCTCTTCTTGTTTGGCCGGATGACATATACTCCTACAATGGAAGTGAAACAAACCAACACATATCAAGTGGGTAGGAAGTGTCATGGCATATTTAAAGTTAGAGAAACTCAAATACTCCAATCAAGGCTCCATTAACAGATTTTTAAAGGTTTGGAGGCCTAACTACAAGCTCCCCCCTTGGCCCCACCCATCCCCTCCCAACCTAGCCATTTTTTATACACAACATTACAAATCTTTGCTCATCAGGTTCCACTTTTGTCAGCCATGAGCAGGACTCTGAGGTTACAGTGGACACAGAAACCTGTCCTTGTTACCACAATATCATGAATAGCTTTTTTTTTTAACTTTTCAGAGTAGTCGTTTTGAGAGAAGTTATTTCACTGCGCAGCTAAATTGGATCAGCTCCAGTAATTACAAAACAAATCATGGCATACCCTGATAAAATTGACATTTAGGAAGAAGCACATAATAATGATCACTTGAAAAAAAAAATTCAGTAATATGATAATACATTTTTGAAGAACAAAATTGTGTCCCTTATCTAAGGCATATTGATTAATTAGTTTAGTTTCATTCACTTGTTTGTTTGGTCTTCCATGACATTTATAAGGCCAAGTCACATACTGCAATAATAATAACCTGGGAAAATTTTGATTTATGCTGCAATACAAAAAAAAGTGTTAAGCTTCTATTAAGAAAGTTCGTAATTATCAATGAGACTCCATTCAGACTGCTCTGCCCCAGCCTCAGCTCCCCTGTGTCCAAACAGGATGACAAATTGCTTTTAAAACCTATAAAATATAAAATAAAATTATATTGATATCACTTTTGTCATGCGCTAATTTGCTCTAAAGTATAACATATGGCTTAAGACAGACATTTAAGACAGCTCTAAAGTTAATATATGAATGAAGACAGGTGTTTAATGCCGGGTTCACACTGCACGATTTTCACAGTCATCGGATCACTGTTCTTTTCACACTGCATGACTATCTAGGGTAGCATTCAGTCTCTGCTGTGTTCACACTGCACGATGGAGGAGGTTTCACACTGCATGACTTCACAATAGGAAGAATCACCAACATCTCTGTTTGGTAAGCAAACTGCATTTCACAGCCGAACGTACGCGAGACAAAATAAGGAAATAACATAAGATCATAACGTTATGTCAGAGTTCTCGCGCAAGACTGGAAATGTTACCCCGCAAAAAGTCCGCGAGCCAAATGGTCAGTGCATGGAACAAGGATTGTGTGTTTTGCATTATTAAACAAATGAATAATTTTGCAATGTGCTGCTGTGGCTGGTCAAGCAAATGTTTCTGCTTTATTTCTGTTTGATGTAATTGTAAAGCTTATTTATTCTGATATAACTATATTTGAGGCATTTTTGTCTGATAAAACCTATATAAACTCTATTAAACTATAATAATAGTCAGCCATGCTTGCTGATATTGTGGTCTATAACTCCTCCCCGAACTGCCCACTGCCCTGTATCTCGCTCTCTCATTGGCTGTAGGTCATCGTCAAGGTATGTTTCAGTCAGAGCTCCTTTCACACTGCACGACTTTGAGTCACCGACAGGTCTAGATATTTAGCATGCCAAATATTTTACGGGAGACTCATTAGCAACTCATCAGCGACTAGTTTTTGGTCATTCACACTGCGCAATTGTCACTCCCGTGCACGCGCTCTGCTTTGCCTTGATTTTGCTAAACTAGTCAGTGACTGAAAGGTCATGCAGAGTGAGCATAAGATAACTCTGTAGTTAATATATGGCTTAAGACAGATGTTTAAGACAGCTCTGTAGTTAACATATGGCTTAAGAGAGATGTTTAAGACAGCTTGTTTAATGCACATTAAAGACAACTAACATATAGCTAACATATTGCTTAAGACAGATGTTTACGACAGCTCTAAAGTTAACATATGGATTAAGACAGATGTTTAAGACAGCTCTGTAGTTAAAATATGGCTTAAGAGAGATGTTTAAGACAGCTCTATAGCTAACATATGGCTTAAGACAGATGTTTAGAACAGGACTGTAGTTAACATGCAGCTTAAGACAGACGTTTATGATAGCTCTGTAGTTAACATATGGCTTAAGACAGATGTTTAAGACAGCTCTATAGTCAACATATGGCTTAAGACAGACATTTAAGATAGCTCTGTTAGTTAACGTGGCTTAAGACAGACGTTTAAGATAGCTCCGGAGTTAACATATGGCTTAAGGCAGATGTTTAAGACAGCTCTATAGTTAACATATGGCTTAAGACAGATGTTTAAAACAGCTCTGTAGATAACCTATGGCTTAAGACAGACATTTTAGACAGCTCTATGCCTAACATATGGCTTAAGACAGATGCTTAAGACAGCTCTGTAGTTTACGTATGGCTTAAGACAGATGTTTAAGACAGTGCTGTATTTAACCTAGGGCTTAAGACAAATGTTTAAGACAGATCTGTAGTTAACAGTTTTCAATACAAATGACAATGTGTTTATGGCAAGGTTGTCATGGTAACCTTGATCATTCCGGTTTCCTATTTTTCTCCCACACATGTCAAAAGCTGCAGTAAATATAAGCTTCACCGTTCTAAATGTGCATTAAAGCCCAGAAATCCACAGTCAGATGATGTAATCCCTCTACCTACAGTCAGTGGGGTGCTGTGATCACTCATGACTGCTGGAAATAGCTGGCCTGAATAGACAGAAGAAAAGAAAGATAGAACACGTGTTTTCCTGATCAATTAGTCGGAAGTTAAAGATTAGGGTTAGACCTTGTTATAATTAGACATAATAACAAATACCTTCACTGACAAGACGCTGTCTGTCTTTGCGGAATTATTTTTAGCCATCATTTATTATTATATGTTACAATCATCATCATTCTAAATGTTTGGGTCGATGCTGTAAAAGTAAATCAAATGTCAGTTTTTATCCCCGAATTGAATGATATCATCATTTGTTTCACTAACTAGTGAGAAAATGTTGTTGTTGTGGGATGTGGTAGCTTAGTGGTTAAAGTGTTGGACCACCAGGACCACCAAACTGCCATTGATGGGCCCCTGAGCAAGGCCCTTAACCCTCAATTGTATAAAATGAGATAACATTGTAAGTTGCTCTGGATAAGGGTGGTATTTGTGGTATATATCTGTCATAGAGTGTCAGAAAAAAAGGGACTGTGTCACAGCTTTCTATAACTGTGTACTATATGGTATAAACATTGCAACTGCATAACATTCATTCTTCATTCTTTGTGTCTGTCTTGTGAAAATTATCAGCTGTTCACTGATGGAGACTTGAATGCAAAATTGATTGTAGAAGTTACACTCCAAAGCCATCACCATGGTTTCTAAGTGGTGCTTTCCACAGCAATCACATGTATCTCCAGGTGAAACTATCCTCAGCAGCAAGCAGCCTCTAAATGATGAGACTCCAAACAGAAGTAGGCCCTCAGGATGGATCAGGCAGGTTTGTGGGGCAAAAGTTGGCAGGATCTGTGGATCTCGGGAGCATTTTTTCAGTTTGTTAAAGGTACTGCATATAAGTTGCATGGGAATTGGGGTGGTTGTATAACTGCTGGTTATATAAATCACTTGTTATGAAAGTATGTGATGTCAGGCACGGCAGGTGTATGATGTGGATATATTTATAATGATGCAGGATTAAATTTTTGACACCGGAGCTGATATAGTGGTATAGATTTTTGATGATGTTCAAGATTCCTTTCGATTTTTATGATGATGATCACTGAGTTCAACATGTAAGTGACATCACTCAAGCAAGAGTCCTGCTGTAGTAGCTACGTTTCATCCGCAAGTACCATTCCGCAGGTATCCACAGCCATGCTGATATTCATCACTCTTACTTGTGTGATATTTCTTTTTTACAGCAGCGCTATGAATAAGACGCCAGAACTGACTTAAAGTTATTTCAGATACAATATGGCCAAACATTTTGCTTATTTTTGCTGTTAGTGGAAATAGTTCCAAAATAAGCCATTACTGGATAGACTGTGTGTTGTCATGCCAACACACAGACTCACTGACAGCCCGTAGTAAGTGGTTTCATTGTAAAGGAATTGGAGGTAGTGAACACAGACAGGTGGAGTAATAGAAAGAGTGAAATGTTGCGGTGCTTATGTCTAGTTATATTAGATTTCAGCACTCTGGGAACACTGTGTCCAATCAAATCAGATTTGTTGACCTGAACCACACTGAACACACACACACACATACACACACACACACACACAGATTGGCTTATATTAGAAAATCATGAGATGTGAGTGAATACTTCAAGTATGTTGTAGCTTTGGGGGATGTAGAGAAAGTGGTAGCTTAGTATCTTAGTGGTTAAGATGTTGGTCCACTAATTGGAAGCTCATGAGTTTGAATCAAAGTCCACCAAGTGTCCACTGCGAGCAAGGCCCTTAATTGGTCAGAGGTATAAAATTAGATAAAATGTATGCTGCTCTGGATAAGGGTGTCTGCTAAATACCATAAATGTATGTCACAGTAAACTATAAACTTATAGTAGTTATAGTAATGACATGAAAGCTATAGTATCATGTAGCCATATATTATAAATGCTACCTTAAGTGGTATCACTTAATTGATTAATTTGATTCTTCTGCCTTAATGGAAGGACATCTGGAGCCTTCTTCACTGCTGCTCTATTCTATAAGGCTTAATGGAGGCAGCGGAATATCAGTGCTAGATTATGAATTATATTGTGAATGTGGGTTCCTTCATGGCCTTGAAATGAAATAAAAATACACTGAGATCTAGTGTTTAAAATAAAGAAGTTAGTTAGTGTTTACACACACACACACACACAGTATATACTGATACATATGTGTAAATTGTAAACCACACAATTGCTGCCATGGTTCAAAAGAATTATGATATGAAACCAGAAATAAGAAATAATAAAAACAGTAAACTTATTATTTGTATTAGATTATTTTATTATTTTAATATTATTTTTTACATGTTTATAATTTTATTACATTTTTATTATTATTTTATTTCATTTTTATTATATGATTAAATTTCTCCGGAGGACACTGTTGGCTCTGTTGTAGGTTTCTCACCTATCATGCGGAAGGCCTGGGTTTGATTCCCATCCAGTGCCCAAACCCCAGCCAGTGGATGCAGTCACAGTCCCAAGCCCGGATTAAAAATGGGAGGGTTGAGTCAGGAAGGGCATCCGGTGTAAATCCTGTGCCAAGTCGTTGTGCGGACCAGTTGGTCCGCTGTGGTGAACCCTTACACACGTAGGGAGCAGCTGAAAGATCAACAACATGATTTAATTTTTCAATAGGCAATATTAGATTAATTTATTATTTTAATATTATTTTTTACATATTTATAATTTTATTATTATTTTATTAAATTGTTATTAAATATTATGATTAAATTTTTCAGGATTTGACAATATTAGATTGTTTTATTATTTTAATATTATTTTTTACATTTTAATAATTTTATTATTATTTTATTACATTTTTATTAAATATTATGAATATGAAAAATGAAAAATATTTTAAAAAATAATATTTTTCAGGAGTAAGTAATATAGGGTGACCATACATCCTCTTTTTCCCGGACATGTCCTTTTTTTTTTGGGACTAAAAAAATGCTTCCGGCCAGGATTTCTAAATCTCCTAAAATGTCTGGGATTCAGCTTTTGCTTTGTACACTCATCATTAATTGTATGCGTTTTTGCAAATTCATTTACTTTTCTCTTTTGTTGCACGCCACCATTGGCCAGTGCGTCTCAGCACCACAGCAACAGCCGAGAGACAGAGCAGTAGCTTACATGTCAGTGGGTGGCATATGGATCCTGAATAGCATAAAAGATGCCCAAATGCAAATTTAAATTCACAGATGATTTAAAAAGGAATTTCCCGTGGTTTTGTCTCAGTTGGAATCCGTTTGAAGTAGAATTCATGACCTGCAAAGCTGACATGTACATGTCAGTGTCATATAAAGGTGCTAGTGACCTAGAAGCCCACATAAGCACCGCAAAACACAAAATTGCAGCTAAGGTGAGAGCTCTTCAGGTAAATTAACTGACTAATTTGTGAGACCAGGTAAAACAAATGATGCTGTTACTGCTGCAGAGGGAGTTTTGGCATCCCACACCATGAAGCATCACAATAGCTATAGATCAATGGACTGCTCGTCTGCCTTGTTAAAAAAGCCTTTCCCTGATTCTGAGACAGGGCAAAAAAAATTTCAAGCACTCAGAAAACTGAAGCAATGGTTAACGCTGTGATAGTGCCACATTTGGTTGCCATAGATCTGAAAGCACTGGAAGACACACCTTATTGTGGTGTTGCTACTGATGGAAGCCATCACAGTGCTGTGAAAATATTCCCTCTGCTTATTCAGTATTTTGATTGGAAGAATGGTGGCGTGCAAAGTAAAGTAGACGAAGTTAAAAACACCCCAAATGAGTCAGGTGAGACTTTCATGCCTATTTGATTGGTAATCAGGGACTATTGGGAAAGATTCATTCTTCAGGAAAGTATGCCAGAGAACATCAGGAGGACTGAAATGATTTTTGATTGAAATAGTGGATTTTTTTATTTTACTTTAACTTATGGCCTTGAAAAGAAACAGTGTCGTGTAAAAGGTGTTAAATGCTAAACATTTTTTTTTATTTGTTTGTTATTATTCTATTGGTGAGGGAAGGATTTTATTACATTATGTATTAAAGTTCAGTAACATAGTTTCATGGTTGTGAACGCATTTGTCAAGTATTTACACTCTCCTAAACCCCATCCCGATCCTTCCACCCACAGTGGCTGTCCGTCTGCCTCCTGCCATTATTGTCCTCTTTTTTGAAAACTGAAATATGGTCAACCTAAGTAATATATTCCCTAACTATTGGCAGTCTGTGAGAATATTTAGAGAATATATATCTTTTAAAGATTACTAAAAGTAGTAGTTGTGGTATTCGGTGCTTAGTGTGAATTATTGAAGTGTGAAAGAAACATTTTAAGAGGAACAAACAGCCAGGAAGTCATAGTATAAAAATATTTGTCAAGTCATATTCTTGGAATTCCAAGTGATATTTCCTTTTTACCCATAGAGAAAATATCAACATGGCCACGAATTGTGTTTCTTTTCAACTCTCAAGCAAAAATTGCTTTCTCTACAGCCCTGAAAGCACTGACTGCTGTGATTTTTTTGCTGAAAGCACCAGCTTCCATTTATATCACTAAGTGTTGGAACCTCGACGTGTAGGGTTGAGCATGTTCACTTGTTCAGTAACAAGAGAGGTGACAAATTCTTGCAAGTTTTGAAAAATGAATGAACTGTTTGACCCCAAACTGCTTCATCACATGGGATTGGGGATCGGATTCACCCGACAGTGCACAGAACCACACGTGATGTAAAGCAAACAATCCTCACAAACATGTCATAAAATAGCGTTCGAAACATTTCCACGGTCTGATGTTTGGCAACAGAGTGCTGCTTGGAGAAAGATGGAGAGGAAATGATGTGTTTAGCTGTTCAGAATTCTTTCTCACTCTGCCAATCAGTCACCTGACTCCAGTTGTTAATGACAGAGTCCCATCTGTACTAACGCTACTCATTTTCACCTTGCCACTTCAGATTTCTCTGCACCTAGATGAGTTATGAGTTATTGTTATCTCTCATAAAAAGCTTCTTATATTATGCCAATTTAATCCTATTTTTTTGAAACATTTGCTTTCCATGCACCTAATCATTAAGTACATTTGATTCCTAATCAGTAAGGGTAGGTAAATATTTACCTTAATCAACTTATAAACTTGATTTCTTTCCTTTAGTCTTTAGGACAAATTTAATTGAGCAAAGATGAGCAAAACCGGCTGAGTTATCGTTAGTTAGAATTATTTGAACTTTCTGGCGCCTATGGTCTGGCTTTGACGTAAACAACATAAGGGCACAAGTTAGCATAATATAGCATATTATGGAGCTGGCTCCACTGAGACCGAAAAAACATGTTGGTGAAGATCCAGAATCCTTGGGCAGAACACCATAACAGGTTTATCTGACATGTTCGAGAGAGAGCATAAGGTCAATCTAAAAATACTTAAAGTTCATATAAATTGCATATAATGTACAGAAATTATATAGAACAAGAAGTAGTTTACCCAGGTAAGTGGAAGAATAGTAAAATTCCTGCTGGCAAAAGTATAGAATAAACTAACAAGTGCCGAGACGGAAGTGTGTTTGGAGAAGATGTTATTGAAACGCCAGGAGAAGCAAGCAAAATATTATTGTAGTGGCTGATGTTAATGTAAACACAGGGAGAAAACGCTGAATAATGGAAATATACAGACTTAAAAACATGAAGCAATGGAAGATTTAGAGAATTAAATTAAACTAGATTAAATTAAACTAGATTAAAATAAACTGGAATCCTAGCTTAAATACATAAATAATAAAATAAAATAAAGTAAATGACTAAATAAATAGTTTAAAGGTAAACTAGGTTAGTTAACCTAAATTAAAAAAACTAGACTAACATCACAGAGCCATTTTACCCCTT
The DNA here is from genome assembly GCF_019097595.1 of Hemibagrus wyckioides. Classification (NCBI taxonomy): domain Eukaryota; kingdom Metazoa; phylum Chordata; class Actinopteri; order Siluriformes; family Bagridae; genus Hemibagrus; species Hemibagrus wyckioides. Next base: position 27,088,568 of record NC_080715.1, on the reverse strand, counting down.
TTACCTTTACCACTAGTAAAATAAGGGCAGCACCCAATAATCCTTAAATAGTCCTCAGAATTCTAAGTAAATGCCAGGCAGTCACCATGAACCACACAGGAACAACAAACAAGTACACAAACATATGGAACATGTGGGTTATGTAGGTTGAAGTATAAGTGATAAATTAAAGGTGTAATGAAATAAATGTGGTTTTGGTCTAAATAAGTTCTGAAGTTTAGACAGATCAACAACTAATATGTGTTAAAATTAAAACTTGTGACTCATTGGCTGTATAAAGGCCACAGAAAGGTGGGGCTGTTTTTCAGGGGGGACATTAGTGAACGTCAAAACAATCCATAGAAAAATAGGGCCCAGCAAGTTTAGGCAGCTGGGCAGGAAGGTATATATACTGGGGGATTTGTGAAGGGGGTATGCTTGACTGCATCGGTTCTTGAATCTGTGTATTTGAGTGCCATTTCCGGTGATATTTTTTAATAAAACCGGTTGCTTCTTCTCATCCAAGCCTGGAGGAGTATTTTATTTCTTTATTTTGTCCTGCATTTTTGATCTGAACTATAAGACTTTTTGATAATATTGGTAATTGAAAAAGGCTCTAGAACCACCCTGAAGTGTCCACCCGGAGAGGGGCTCTGGGTTGCAACAATCCCCTTTCACATTCTAATTCAATTTTATTTGTGTAGCGATTTTAACAATGGACATCGCCTCAAAGCAGCTTTAGAGAACATAGGAAATATAGAACAAAAAGTTCAAGATTAACATTAGACTTATATTTAAATTTATTTCTATTCATCCCTAATGAGCAATCCCGAGGCGACTGTGACAAGGAAAAACTCCCTGAGATGGTTAGAGGAAGGAACTTTGAGAACTCCAAAGGGAACCTCATCCTCATTTGGGTGACACCAGAGTGTGTGATTAAAAACCATTATAAATATCAGAGGGTGTGATTATAAACACTGAGAGTGAGATTATACACCGATCAGACATAACATTATGACCACCTGCCTAATATTGTGTTAGTCCCCCCTTTTGCTGCCAAAACAGCCCTGACCCGTCGAGGCATGGACTCCACTAGATCCCTGAAGGTGTGCTGTGGTATCTGGCAAATCCTTTAAGTCCTGTAAGTTGTGAGGTGGGGCCTCCATGAATCGGACTTGTTTGTCCAGCACATCCCACAGATGCTTGATTGGATTAAGAGCTGGAGAATTTGGAGGCCAAGTCAACACTATGCAGCTCCATATGCAACAAACTGCAATGCACTGTGCATTCTGACACCTTTCTATCAGAACCAGCTTTAACTTCTTCACCAGTTTGAGCAACAGTAGCTCATCTGTTGGATCGGATCACACAGGCCAGCTTTCACTCCCGTGCATCAATGAGCCTTGGACCAGGAACACCCCACAAGAGCTACAGTTTTGGCTCTTCACAATTTGGCTCTTTGTCAAACTCGCTCAAATCCTTACGCTTTGTTTGTACTTTTGTGTTTGTACATGTGCTTGCCCCACCCGATCCATCCTCCCTTTCCCTGCCTTTGCACACCTTTTCCTTATGTTTCAATAATTACCTTCCCTATATATACCTGCTACCTTGTGCTTGTGTTTTGGCTGAGTCCTTGTCTTTTACCTCCTGGTTTCTGCTTTTTTGTTCTCTGTTTTGTGTTTATTATTCCATGTTTCCATGTGTCTGTAGTTTTGTTACTTTATTAATAAATCCCCAGTTCCTCATTTTATCCCTGCATTTGGGTCTGGATTTTGTACCTACAGAGGCACTCTCTCCTGACACAGTGGTAAAAATATTTCATTCTGTTGTAGAAAACAATAAAATCAAGAGGGAAAAGATTCATTTGGAGTATTAAAAACATCTCCGCTCCTCTGATGGCATACTGGTCCTAGGCCCCACCAGTAGACCATAACTGGTGGATCTGAGAGTCAGGGTTATAGAGAGTTTTTATTTGATTCTCTGTGAAGCAGGTAATCAGGTAGTTAACTAATAATCAGCAGGTAACTGCTGTTGTGCCGAACCTTAGGCAACAAGCAAGGACTCCAGCAGCTACAGTTGAATACATTGGGACTTATTTAGCTTCTTAACTGCAAAGTTGTGGGAATTCCAGTAATCAAAGCATGAGGTCAGGGAAGCATGAACCAGGGTTTCAGTAGCTTTCAAACTATGTAAGAGTCAAAGGCAGATAAAGAGCAGATGTGTAAGGGGTTCAAATGAAAGATTGTTGTTGAATATTATTGCAAAAATTTATGAACATTTCTAAGAATCAAAGTTCATATGAACTAAAAATTCTGCAACATTAGAGAGCAAGAAGTTTATAATATAATAAAATCATAAAGTTCAGTTCATTCTGTTAATTAAGTGGGAGGAAGAGCTGTTATGAGACGTGAGATGAAACTGTGCTTGCAAATGATCTGGCTGAGTGGAATAAATAGCATGGTTTTTTTTAACACCTCTGAGGTTTGATTCTCACCTCCACCCTGTGTGTCCAGAGGTTGCATGTTCCTCAGGGTACTCCAATTTCTTTCCCAAATCCAAACATATGTTTTAGGCTGACTGGGATTTCTAAATTGTCTGGTGTGTGTGTGTGTATGTGTGTGTGTGTGAGTGTTACTGGGACAGTTCCTTGCCAGACCACTATTGTGTCCTGGGAAGTTGTTTATATATCTATCACTGTGTTATTCCCATGTGGGTGGTGCCACGCCCTTTCCTAATATGTTTTCCTGCTTTCTCACCTTGTTGTCTCTTGATGTGCTCTATATATGTCTGTCTTTGTCACAGTCAGTCATTATATTTATTTCTGTTCACTTTGTTGGAGTAGCGTTTACTGTGTGGATGTCATGTTATCCAGGTTTTTATGGCATAGTCATGTTTAGTTGAGGTTATCTACATTTCCATGTCATAGTAAGGGTTTGTTTCTGTTACGTTTAACACATTTAAGTCTTTGTTTTGTTAAATAAAAGCAGCATATGTTCTGAATCCCTGCGTTTGGGTCTGATCTACTACAGCGCCCGATTGAGCTTACAGCAGAGCTCCGGGTTCGATCCACAACATCGGCGGCGTACGTCCTTGTTCATTACAGACAGACTGCAAAGCCATCCACTTTGCCCTCCACTTTGTGCCCCAAGACCTCTGGGACAGACTCCAGTCTCATCCTGCATAGGATAACAGCTCAGAATAAGGATGGATGAACAGATGGATATATAAAATATATAAAAAGTAAAGGTCAGATTTTGAGGGACACCTTGTGTGACGAGGGAGTAGAGGAGTGTGTTTACCAATCTTTCTTGCATTTATGCACCGATGCCCAGTGCTCAGGCAGGTGTGATAGACTTTTCATTTCTGTTTAAGATTCATCTCACAGAAGCCATGTTAAAATCTCATACAAGAGTAAGCTTATATTAAATATCTTAAATTATGAGACTATATATATATATATATATATATAGTATTGGAAAAATACCTAGTGAGACTCCAGACATCCACCACAATATTAAGACTTGCTGTTTGTTTCTCAGAGATGACTTCGGCTCTACTATTCTCTGAAAGATAAAAGTTAAGCAGCCTTTTACCTGAATGCCTTTTTACACTGATGAACTTTACATTTAAATGTCAAATGGTTGAAAATAAACACAAATTGAACTTGCATAATCACAGGACTGTCTCTCTTTCTCTCTCTCTCGCACACACACATACATGAACCTAAAAAACACAAGAGCTTCTCTCTGCCACCTTTGGCACTGAGAAAACACAAATGGCTGCATTATTTATGGCTTTTTGTGGCTTTCATTCACTTCGCAACCCAAAGAGGAATAGCAGATATATGTATTAGGGAGAGTCTATTTATATATTTGCAGCACAAAGGATGTGTCCATTTATTCATCAGTTACATCTCAGCTAATGCATTCTTATTGGAATGTTGTTGTTTTTCTTCTCAGTCAATGTTAAGAACAAAATCCTACAAATCATATTCTTTAAAATTACACAAAAAGTCGGCAGATATTAAAAAAGTAATGGATTGTCACTCACACACACACACACACACACACACGATTCAGTTATTTTAAAAATGGTGCAAGCTGGCAATCTGAGTCTCATCCCGCTAACAAGCTCACACATCCTCCCTCTCTTTGTGCATGTTCTTTAGTGTTTCTTGCATGCATAAAGATGTCAGTAGCGAATTCAGAACCAAAAAAAAAACACGAGAGAGAGACAGAGAGAGAGAGAGAGAGATGTGAATGACAGCTCATTAAAAAAATCCCCTCGGGTTTCTTATTACCATCATTCCTGTGTAGCTGCAGATCAAACCCGGGTTTAAGAAATCTCTCATGCTTGCCAGGGCAATGTGTGCCTAAACGCCTCCATGCAATTACAACCTAATGAGATGCACATTGGTCCTTCAGCCAGCTATCAACTCTTCCTGTTTTTCTTTTTCACCTGTGATCACCTGCCGTTCGTTTCCTCATTCCTACCACATCTCTCGTGGCTGAGACAGAGAGCACAGAGGGCTACGGCCAACAAAGCTGCGCTTACAAATTGTGAGGGCTGGATGTGAATATTAAGTGTCTGCAAATTGCTTCTTCAACGTTCCTCTAAACAGGGCTTGCATGAGTGTAACAAGGTCATCGTGTGCAGATTCCTTTTAACTAATTGCATGACACCCATATTTGCTTGTCCATTAAATATAGAGCTCTACTAACAGAGATATTCTTATTATGTCATAAAGTGAGAGAAAAAAATGTGACTAAATACTCTTTCGGACCAGCTGACGGCACTCGCTGGGTTTTTTTTTTATTGCCTCCTCCAAGACCGATCTGGATTTAATTGCTTAAACCAGGAACAAAATCTGCTTAATTAACACGGATCTATTTGTCCACAAGCACACCTGCCTGGTGTAAATTTGACTCAAATGAACGTTGTATGTATTCTTAAAGAGCTAAATTAACAAGTCTACTGTCTTGGTGTTTTCTTGTGACGGCTGAATCTTCACACGACAAATCAATTAGCAGAATTTTAAGCTCGTTCTGTTGCCTGAAGCAGAAACACAGTGATATGGATCAAGAGTTCACACGAGCTCTGAGATAAAATTTTAAAAAATAAGGGATTTTGCCTTCTGAGTGCTCTCAGAATATCAGTATATCAGAATATCATTGAAGCTGAAAAGCTAGAGCTAAAATCCTGATTAACTCAAAGGTGACTAATCCCCAAACTGATACAATACAACACATATTAGGAGTTTATTAACCTTACCTTTATACAATAAATGTAAATATGTATTTATTCATTTATTATGAATAAGACTTTGTTCCTAAACACTTGTAATTTTTTTATTATTATTTACATTATTTAATTATCTGTTGTGTGAAAATGAACTATAATGTGCCATATATGTTTTGTTAAAATTAATAAATTAATAAATTAATCGCACAGTTCACCTTTATTAATACATAGTCTTCTCTAAAAGTATAACAGCAAGGCCAGCTCTTTTTTTTTTGCTGTAAACTGAAGATATTTGGGTTTGAGATCAAATATTCGCATATTCTAGCAAAACAACTTAAGCATTTTGTTTGAATCCAGTCATTTTTTCTTGCCCGTATGTCTCCTGTCAGATTGATTGTTTCCAGCATTAATAGCTCTATTGGTTTGAGTCCTGGGCTTTACTGTGAAGGCTGCATTTATTGTTTAAAAAAAAAAGAAAAGAAAAAAAAAGGATAAACCAAGGTGAAGTCCGGAGAGGTGTCTGTGTGAGAAAAGCAAGCCATTTTGGAGGTGAGAAAAGGGAGAAAATCAATCAGAAGCCAATACAGCAATTTTGGTACCACCAGTGTAGACATCGAACAGCTCGGCCAAGGAACACAACAGCAGCCGATAACAGAAAGATAGTGAGAGATGTAAAGAAAAAACCCAAAACAACAGGAAGTTACATCATTAACAACCTCCACAGGGCTGGATAATGTTTGATAATGTCAGCACGTTTTATATAGACTTATAGGCTTAACTCATCTTGCTAAAGCATTACTCAGTTTAGATGGCGTCACTATGAATAAGTGCTAATATGCTAGAGGAAATATATTAATATCAATCTGTATGATTTGTCTCAGAGTCATGCTGTTAGAGAAAATGAATCAGCACCCTCACATTTTCACATTTTTGCATACGAAGCATTATAACGTATAAGAAAACTGACATTCATCACATTTGCATATGAACAGCTGTGAACACTAGATGTTGATAAATCTTACTTATTCTAAATTGCTCTGTTTGTGCGTATGCTTATTTCCATACAGAAACGCCCAGAAATCACCATATACACTAAATAACTTCTCCAGTAAACTGATCATTTGTTATAAAGGACATGCAGCTTCTTAACTTCTACTTCATGAAAGAAAAGTTGGTGTTAGACAAAAGCACAATCCAATCTAAACGCTTTATCTGGCACTTTTTTTATGAATGATTCGTCTAAGAATTATATCAGATTTGGTTTTGAATGACTTTCCATGTCAATTACATTCAAAAAAAACAATGGTGATGATACACAGGTGATAAAAATGAAACCTCCACATTAAGACTTTGGTAAATGTGAAGCTGCTTGTTATTTGTTGGAGAGTCGATCTGAGGGTAGAACAATACTGTTGATTGCTTGGTTTCTTTTTCCCTTGAACCCGAGCTCTGCTTTGGCCAAGTCTTCAATCACTGCTTCCTGCTGTACCTTGTGATTTTATTTTAATTTTAATTTATTCCCTTTTATTGTTTGAAAGTTTCTTTTTCTGTAAAGACTTTCTTCAGTTGTGACCCCTGCATGTATTTTTTTCTTTTTTTTCCCCATTAGAATAGTTATGGACTGACCGTGTCCATGCGCTTAGCCGGAAATCTAACAAAAGGCTTTATACTTACCTGCTGATCTAAGAGTAGAGGAGCACGGAGATACAGATATTGTGATTAACCCCTTACTAAATAACATGCTTATTATTTAGTTATGCATATTTAAGCATAACCTAGATATGAATTATTTACTAAAATAAAACTAATACTGAGTGTGTATGGTGTGAGAGTCGGATACAGCTCCTAAAAGCTTAATAGTTATACAGAAAAAAAGAAAGAAAAGAAAAGAAAATGTTGAGATAAATAAATGTTACTGCTTTGTAGTATAAGCTCTATGGCCAGAATGGTGAGTAGCGTTACTGAATTACAGCTCCTGGGGCGATCATAAATTCCTCTCAGAATTACCTCTCATTGTGTGTGTGTGTGTGTGTGTGTGGTGTCTGTGTTGGACTGCCATCTCATCCATTAAGGTCTGTTTTTGAGTGCTCAAGGTGTCCCCAAGTCTATTCTTGTGTCATTAAGGTGTCCTCAGGTTTATTTTGGAGTCACTAAGGTGTCCTCAAGTCTATTTAGGTGTTATTAAGGTGTCCCCAAGTCTATTCTTGTGTCATTAAGGTGTCCTCAGGTTTATTTTGGAGTCACTAAGGTGTCCTCAAGTCTATTTAGGTGTCATTAAGGTGTCCCCAGGTTTTTTTGGTGTCATTAAGATGTCCCTAAGTTTATTTTGATGTCATTGAGGTGTCCCCATGTCTATTTAGGTGTCATTAAGGTGTCCCCAGGTCTATTTAGGTGTCATTAAGGTGTTCCCACGTCTATTTCCGTGTCCTTAATGTGTCCCATGTCTATTTAGGTGTCATTAAGGTGTCCCCATGTCTATTTTGGTGTCCTTATTGTGTCCCCACATCTATTTTGGTGTCATTAAGGTGTTCCCAAGTCTATTTAGGTGTCATTAAGGTGTCCCCATGTCTATTTTGGAGTCATTAAGGTGTCCCCATGTCTGTTTAGGTGTCATTAAGGTGTCCCCATATCTATTTTGAAGTCATTAAGGTGTCCCCATGTCTATTTTGGAGTCATTAAGGTGTCCCCATGTCTATTTAGGTGTCATTAAGGTGTCCCCATGTCTATTTAGGTGTCATTAAGGTGTCCCCATGTCTATTTAGGTGTCATTAAGGTGTCCCCATGTCTATTTTGGAGTCATTAAGGTGTCCCCATGTCTATTTAGGTGTCATTAAGGTGTCCCCATGTCTATTTTGGAGTCATTAAGGTGTCCCCATGTCTGTTTAGGTGTCATTAAGGTGTCCCCATATCTATTTTGAAGTCATTAAGGTGTCCCCATGTCTATTTTGGAGTCATTAAGGTGTCCCTGTGTCTATTTTGGTGTCATTAAGGTGTCCCCATGTCTATTTTGGAGTCATTAAGGTGTCCCCATGCCTATTTAGGTGTCATTAAGGTGTCCCCATGTCTATTTTGGTGTCATTAAGGTGTCCCCATGTCTATTTTGGTGTCATTAAGGTGTCCCCATGTCTCTGTTCAGATGCCAACTGCATTTCATTGGCTTTGTACATGTACAAAGTACAATGACAAAAAAGTTGAATCTAATGTAATCAGATGTAATCTACTCCAATCTAAAGATAAATGAATGATAAATGAGTCTGTTCTGGCATCTACGAAGTTGAAGAGTGAAGTTTTGCTCCAGGCAGGAACTCAGAGCAAAGTCTCAATGACGAAAAGGTCTCAATATGAAGAACAGGCTTCGTTATGGTAACTTTTACCATCTGTATTTGAAAGATTTTGAAAAAGTGAAGACTAGGACTGGTTAGATCCGTGAAGAGTTGTGGTCTTGTTCTAAAGATCGGTGTAACTGCGGCCAACCAAAGACCAACCAACGTTCTATGCTATGAATCACTGCTGCCATCTAGTGGCTCAGAGCAGTTCTGGAGCTCGGCTTTTCTGTAACACAACACCAGGTGTCATGTCTGCTGTGACACTGAGTGAATAGTCACTTGTTTCAGACCTACACAAATCAGTAAACAAAAGTAATACTCACAGGAGCCCTGGGTGAGAAAAAATAGCAATTAACCCCAGATCAATTCATCAAGACGTCTGATCTGATCCCCAAAAATCCCTTTAATTTATAATGTGCTACTGATGCTTCTTGACCAATGTCACATTTAATTGTTTCATAAACTCCATCTAATATGACATTCAGTATGGTGAAACTACCTTAGTGCAATTCACAGGATGTATTCGATTAGTATCTTAATCCTTAAAAAATCTGCCAAACTGTTATTGTAACTGAATCTGTTGTGTTATTGATGTTACTAAACCATCAGCATGTGCATTATTATCAGAGAAAAACCTTTACTTTATTTAGTTTTAACACTAAACGTTTTTATGTTGTGTAATCATTTCTCTATATGCAATATAAAAAGACATAGAAATATTGGCATTTATTAACAAAACCAACTGTGAATGATCCTAAAACTATAAGCTCCGCCCCCTTTACTTAGTAAGGTTCCTAGCTATATAACAATAGTATATGGGCAAAGGTTTGTGGACACATGACAATCACGCCCATGTGTGCTTGTTTAGTTCAGATTTAATCCACCTTTTTCTAAGCTTCACTCTTCTGTGAAGGTTCTCCACTAGATGTTAGATTAGTGACCATTCAGCTACAAGAGCATTATTGAGATGTTGGGATGTTGAGGAGACTGCAGTTCCAGTTCATCCCAAAAGGTGTTCGGTCAGAGTCAGGGCTCTGTGCAGGACACTCCAGTTTTTCACTCCAACCTTCACCTCCACACCATGTCTTCATGGAGCTGCTGTGTACACAGAACTGGAACAGGGCTCAAACCTCTTCGATCCAGTAAAGGAAATTGTAATGGTACAGCAGATGAAGGCATCATATGAGTGTAATGGTCAAGTGTTCCTAAAAGTTTGGCCATATAGTGTTTTTGTTGAGGTCTTTATCCAGAGAATGTGGCAGAAACCTGAATGATTCCCAGCTAGATTCCAGTGGTAAGGTAACTGTGTCCTCATCAGGGCAATTTCTATCACTGGTTTAACCAAGCAGCTTTAAATACTAAAGCGAGTAAGATTCATAACAATATCTTTCAGCATAAATCCAGTATTTTAAAACAAAAGACAGATCTTTCAGGGTACCATGTGGAATTCAGTAAAATGAGCTATATTGCTCAGGCGGGGGCAAATACTTTTGCAAAGTACTGTACATAATAGGAGGTCACTTTTGCAGTTCAATAAATCAAGGCATGTTGCTGGTCATTAAGAGTGCTTTATTAGGAAAGAACAGAAAGTCAAATAAATAAAGAGGAATGGAACAAATAAAAATTTGACAAAGTAAATACACCCAAATGCAGATGTACCAAAATAGAACTGCTTACACCATCGCGTACATATTGAACATGTAACCAACAATGCACAATAGCACCTTCTCTGAATTTCTTTTGGCAAGGATGTGTGTGTTTAATGGTATCAAAGTATTATTTGAATACTGCAAAGGTGATGAAAAGACACATTTAAACAGGATCCTCAGAGTCTATGTGAAAATGTGGAGATGAAGAGGAAACATTGTGCTCTCATTACACAGAGGAACAACGACAGTTCATTGTCTCGAAGGTCTTCATTTATATTGCATTGTTTGTGGAAATAATAACACAAACATTTAATCCATTGGGATTTGCTTCAGTAAAGTGACTGTATGAACGCTGGGAGCAATCGAATTTATTTGTACACCTAAAGATTCTCAGTTCTTTCGACAACACTACAAGTAATGTCACAATTTAACCTTCACATATTCACAACAATGAAAACATACACAGATCGTGTGCCCGCAAATACGTAATCACATCATACGCTTGTGTGTGATCTGTATTTTCACTTCACTATCCCGTAATAAACACTAAATGTAAACACCTGGCCATTTGTTATAAACTTAAAAGTCTAAGGCATGGAGACGTTGGGATCCCTCAGGGATCGGTGCCTCACCCCATGCATCAAAGACAATACACTCTTTAAACCAAGGTGACATCAGGAGAACTCTTACATCTTCGCAGATTTGTCCTTCTGGGAAAACACATAAAAAGTCCATCGATTTTTGACGCTCTGGAAAGTAAAAAGAGTTTCCCTTTGAGGGACTCCTTAGTACAAGGTTTTCCTAAACACTGCTCTTGATGGGTAAACTGAAGGACATGTAGTTTCACTCTGAGATGATGTTTTAATCCATCACTTAGACCTGCTACAATCTCAAATGTGTGTTGAATATCAACTTCCTGCTTTTTAGCCATTATAGCATATGTAATGAGCCAAAAAATGCACAAAAAAAAAAAACTTTCAGTATATGATTTGATCCCATGTTCTGTATTTCTTCATATTTGTGCACCTACAGTATCAGGTCCCGGATTCAGAGGAGTAGTGTGGCAGGATTACAGCAGCGTCACCTGATGCTTTGATCAAGCTGACTGAAGTAAAAATCAAACCCGGTTGCTCTGTGGCAGTTGGGAGATATGAAACAACAATCTTCAGGGTCACCAACCTCCATCTCAGACCACACGACTTATTTGGACTAAAAGTCATTTTAACTTAACACTGTTAAAGAAAAGCATGGCAATAAAAACAAACGTTTCCTAACATACTGAAGCTGGTCTGATAATAAAAATGGAAAAAGCAAAAAAAGTGCCTCACAGAGACTGAAAGTTGTTAGTGAGACTAAAAGCAATAGCAGAAGATCATGCACTAATCACACACCTGAATTCATATTCACTTAAATATGAACTAAAGATGAGTTAATCATGAATTAATGACCTCTTCACCCAACATGTGATCTCACCAATGAGAGTCTGACTGCACTAATGAGTGTCCGATCTCACTAAAGAGCATCTGATCTCACCAGTGAGAGTCTGATCTCACTAACGAGTGTCCGATCTCACTAATGAGAGTATGATCTCACTAAAGCACATCTGATCTCACCAATGAGAGTCTGATCTCACTAACGAGTGTCTGATCTCAACAATGAGAGTCTGATCTCACCAATGAGAGTCTGATTTCACTAATAAGAGTCTGATCTCACTAATGAGAGTCTGGTCTCACTAATGGGTGTCCAATCACTAATCCCCACAGCTACAATCCAACATCTAGTGGGAAAAACTTCCCAGAAGAGGAGAGTGGAACTGATTATATTGGCAAAGGAGAAATAAATGAGTCTGATAAATAAAAAAAAATCACATGTAGTACATATTAGTACACGATTGTCAGTTAATGTAATCTCTATAATCTTATAGAACTCTGCTTTAAAATATCAGTAGATAATGAATAAATGTAATTGTGTAAATGTCAGTATTGTGGGTAAAGGAGCAGATCCTGGGCCTGAGCCAATCAGAGCATTATTAGCGTTTATTATTACTCTCAGCGCCTACATTCAATATGTATTATGAAAGTAATCTAGTTTGTGTACGCAGATGAATATGATAAATGATGACACAATCTGGAATTCTGCAGGTATTCTTTCTTATAGAGAATGAAGAATGATTGTCTGATTGAGTTATTAGGTATTAATTAATGCATTAACTAAGAATCGTGTACTAACAAGGTGCTCGTTTTATACGAATTTGCAAATTGCTCAGATTCACATCGCAGTTAAAGCTAATTCATCATTAGTTCAAGATTTAAGTCAGTGTTCATTCAGGTGTCTGATTAATGCATGATTATTCATGTACTATTAATGTAAAGTTTTACCCTAAATGTGATAAAAGTGAATTAAAAAAAAAGCATCTTCAATACCACGAGAAAATAGAAAAAAAGGAATTATAACAAAACTGAGCAGCTTACATAAGTGCAACATAATCCATATTACTTTTTTTTAAGCCGTTTACAACCAAAGCCTTCAGCAAAGGCAGCAAATGCTTTAATGACTTTTATACGTTGACCGCATGATGTGATATTTGTGCAATATCAAATATCAAAGTGCAAAAAAAAAAAAAAAAAGGTCCATTGCAGTCATTTTGTGCTTAACAGTAAAGGCCATGTTAAGGAGGTATCCCATATTCCCAATACAGCATTAGCAAACATCAGTGCTAATGACTGGCTTTTTCTTTGGCCGAGCTACATCTTAACCCTTCGTATCAGTACAGAGACGCAAAGCGATAAGGCAAAAAACACCGTCCACTCCCACTGAGCACTTGGAAGGCAGCCAACACCCTTTACGCTTGTGACAATCACGTGAAGAAAAGGCCCGAAGGACCGCACGGTTCTCCACTCGTCTCTGCGCGTGTGCAAAACAGCTGCGTCTTTCTCAACCGTTTAAGACGTCTTGTCAGCTTCTCCTTGGCTTTGCTGCTTTTTTATTTCTTGCGTCTCTGCCAATCACAGCGGGCGCTCACAGGATCGTACAGCGGAGTTTAGGAGAAGCGGCCGCTCGGTCTCCTCGCCATTTCATCTTCTTCTTTTTCTTCAGATTCCTCTCTGGTATTTGTTGTCTAAGAGAGAAAGCAGGAAGTCAGAAAGGAAAGGGAAATAAAAAAAAGACGGGGTGGAGAGATAACAGGGTGAGAGAGGGTGAGGAAATGATGGTGGTTGTAGGGAGATAAATTTCCCTCTCAGCTCTGCCAGACATTCCTGCTCTGGGCTCAACTAGTCCCTTATAGAGGAAATGGGAAATTCCAGCAGTAGGTCAAATTTTCTGCCGATTTTGACAAATGGTTAAAACCATGTTGGCTAAACTTTTTTCTTAGTATAATTAACTAGTACCAATTGGATACATCCTGTGTGTTTTTGTTTGTTTTTTTTTTTTACAAAATGATGATAGTGGATCACATCAACTTCTAGTCAGTACCACTGATAATCACGTGGTTGACATTATGACATTAAAGTCAATATTAAATATGTAAACAGGGCACAAGATTTATAATTTTATTTTATTTTATTTATTCTTATTATTATTAATTTATTTGTTTGTCTATTTATTTATTTATTTATTGCATGGTGGAGCATCAGACGAGGACATTTTCTTCATTTTACGACATCTTAATCAGAGTCACTACTTATCTTGTTTGCCAATTTTTTTTATAATATAATGTTAATTTATAATTTAATTATAATTATTATTGATAATAATATAAAATGTTGAATATTTTGAGATGTAGCAGATGGATGCTTGGTCAGCTTCTCTTTCAAACCATGGCTGTGTTTTCTTTATATATATATATATATTTTATTATTTAATTGAGTCTTGTTTGTATGTTTTAGGCATATTTATATAAACTCCCAAAATTATATTATATATAAACTCTGGATTTTTCAGTCCACATTTTCTACCCCTTGAATTTTTTCAGGCTTAAAGACAAGAACTAAGTGCTTAAAGACGGTGCTTTAGATCAGTTCAGTCTTATCCGTAAAGTCCAACCAAGCAGAAACTGCAGCCGACTATTAAAACCCGAGATCAACTGGTTAAACAGGTGGAATCTGTTGTGTGCAGAAATATCAGACCAGTCTCTGAATACTTATCCCTTTTTTCTGATTTTTTTTGTTTTTGTTGGTGATAAAGTTCAGCAATAAAAACCCAAGTTGCAGCAATAAATAAATAAATTAATTAATATAATGATATACATTTGCCTAATGTGTTGTATAGTATAAGGAAGCAGACATGTGTAGGATTCAGTGCTAATATACACTATAATAATATACATTAAACATCTTGGACCATTTACCTACCTAATTACTCTGACCAGCTCGTGAAAGGCTTTGTCCACGTTCATTGGCGGATCCTTAGCGCTCGTCTCAATGTAAGTGATCTGTTTTGTGAATGAAAGATTAAAAAAAAAAAAAAATGACTGCATGCTCTCCACTCTCATACTTGATGACTCACTCACTCCATCTATAAATACGACTGCTGAAAATAACGGGGCCATCATCGATTGGCTCTGCACGTGGGCAAACAGAGACTTAATCACAGCCTGTTTTTAGGAGTGAGTCAACACAGGAGCCTGCAATTCACCACACACACTAAAATAAGCCACTGCTTCTGCGTCTGCCAATCCCACTGGTCTTCAGCCTCGGGGAGAAAATGCTCTCCAGAAAGCTCTTTTCCTGTCCCGCTTTCATATTCACCAATGAATTAAGACTTGCTCATCATTTTCTAATTAAAGACAGAAGCGGTCTCGGAGGAGCGGTATAAAGGCCAAAAGCCTTTTAAAAGATCTGACTTTTGCCACGAGACAGACGTGTGTTCTGTAGATTTGCTTTTATATTAAACATCATTTAGCATCCTGCGTCCAAATAAAGAAGCAGAGAGTCGAACGTGGCTGTAATTAGTGCTGTTGAAAGAAAATAATCACCTTTAACACCTTCATTAACGTCGTCTTAAATAATATTCTTAAAGTGTACATTACATTAACAAATCTTTAACTTCAGCAGTAACACAGCAGGGTGGCAGAGCAAAAGAGCGGTTCACACGGTCACATGACCAGAACAAAGCTGTTATTGAAAGAGCTTTCCGTTAAAGACAAAATAACGACAAAATAAAGAAATTACTCTTTATAGGTGATATGGTGTTGCCTTGCAGACCTGAAGTAAAGAGTTAAGCGGTAAAATGATAAAGATAAACACTAAAAGATGAAGTAAACACAGGTTGAAACCTACATTGTGTTTGGCAGCCATCTCACAGCCCTGCTCATTCGTCACCTTCCTCAAATGAACCAAATCCACTTTATTAGCGACGAGGATCATGGGAAAGGATTCTCTGTAAGAAAGACGTTTTTACATCACAACATGAAATGCTGTGAGATGCTCTACTTTCAGGAGTGGGGAAGCAGCTAGCTCACCGATCCTTCACCCTGAGGATGAGCTGGTGAAATCGGTCCACATGCTCGAAGCTGGCCTTGTCTGTGACGGAGAACACGATGAGGAAGCCGTCTCCAGTCCTCATGTACTGCTCACGCATGGCGCTGAACTCCTCCTGGCCTGCTGTGTCCAGTACTAAGGAAAAAAAATAAATACATAAATAAACACCGTGGCACAGTGGAACATGATGTAGGAGCATTGAAATCTTTCTGTACTGCAACGTAACATCAAACAATACAATATATTTTAGTTATTAGTATAATATATATATATATATATATATATATATATATATATATATATATATATATATATATATATATATATATGTATGTATAGTATATTTTTAGGATTGGAAATACACTGTTCCTCTGTTTGAATCATGTTATAAGACTTAGCAGAGTTAGCTTGCACTGCTAAAAGCTAACATGCAGCCTGCCAGAACAGGAAGCTAGCATGAAGCCTGGCTATGATTCAAGATTCAAGAAGCTTTATTGAATCAAACCAACCTTGTGTTTTAATAGTAAGAAGAAGATATAAATAGATATTATGGATATATGGTTCTGCCTCTGCTGGGAGTATGTAGCTAATATGGTTAGCATGCACTGCTAACAATGCTAATACAAAACATGGCATGTAACAAACATGGGATCTGAAGAACAATTTTCAGACTTTTTCCACTTTATTACAGGATTACAATTTATTTTAAATGTGTTAAAGACAAGTAAATGGTATAGTTTAGTAAACTGTGTTCTCTAGGCTACATATTAGAGCTAAAAAAGCTGGATAGACACCAGCAGCAGTCCCTCCATGCCCACAAGAGACAAACAATAAGCTACACAAGCGACTTGTCACACATGTGAATGTAGATGTGAATGGAGATGCTTTTCTCCTTAGAACAGTTATAAAGAGTTATTATTTGAGTTACTACAGACTTCCTGTCAGCCCAGACCAGTCTGGTCATTGTCCTCTGATCTCTCCATGCCATCCTTTTTAAACTCTAGAGACTGCTGTGTATGAAACTCCCAGGAGATCAGCAGGTTCTAAAATACTGAAACCAGCTCATCCGGCACCAACAACCATGCCGTGTAAAAACTCACAGAGATCTTTGTAATTTCTTGATGCATTGTGCTGCTGCCATATGATTGGCTGATTGGATAACTGCATGAACGAGCAGGTGTTCCTATTAAAATGCAAAGTGAGTGCATGTAGGTTTAATGCAAATGAGTTTCAATATTGAATAGGTATTGATTGTAAACCAGCACAGAATGTAAATGTGCACTGAAAAACAAAACTCTAAACCAAATCCAGGGTAATTATTTAGACTATAATTAGCACTGTTTTGTTGGCAATCTTTACCGTCCAGAATTGCCCACTGGCCATCAATCTCAGTGTGCTTCAGGTACGAGTCCTCGATGGTCGGGTCGTAGTCTGGAACAAAGATTTTCTGGAAGAACTGGATGGTGAGGGCGCTCTTTCCCACACCACCATCGCCCACCACGACCAGCTTATAGGTGGGGAGGTTGTCGCTAGGCACAGCACTGGTCGCCATAGCAACAGCTAGACCTGCGAGACAGTGGGAGAGAATGCATTGGTGCTAGACTGCATGTTGGTGATGGAAGGAAGTATGAAAGAGGTTTTAAATTTCCTGGAGAACACATTTGAGGTTTTGAGCTTTAGATCTGAGAAAAAGCTGTGATCCTGTAGTGCCATGGATGTTGGATTGGTTGGATGTTCTTGAGGAGAATTCTCAGCATGAGAGCACTCAGCATGAGTTTGCTTTTGTGTTTGATGCCAATATGAGGTATTAAACTAAGATGTTTGAAGTCCTGGTAGGTCATTGGTGACGGTTCTGGGTTACTGATCACAAGGTTGGAGGTTCAAGCCTCAGCACCACCAAAAGGGCCACTGCATCATGTCCAACCCCAGTTTCTTACCAAGCTGGAATATATGATTTACACTGATTATAGATACAACTTGAAAATGCTTTGTCTTCTGACAGGATATTTGAACTGAGCCAACACAGATGAAGAATTACAGATGTGCAGATGGGCTCTGGAGCAGCTGTGCAGTAGTAGTTCCCCAAGTCTGACTCCCCTGATGGCCATAAGAGCTCTGATCTCTACTGCTCTCTGTCATTTAAACTTGGATTTTCTAGTGTTGTAATGAAGAAATCACACAAACTACATTTCCACTACATAGTTATGGTTTAGAGAACCTTTTAATGACAGACAGAAAAGCAAAAATGTTTTGTAGAAAAAAAATAAATAACTTAGAGGTATTGCATAATATAATAGAAATATTAATATAAAATAAAATAACATAATATAATAGATATAAATATATTATATATTATTTATATTATTATATAAGTAAAATTATTTAAAATTAATTAAAATATATAAAATTATTTCTAGCATTCCACTTTTTCTAACAAATAGATATTATATATGAGTCATCTAATATCTAACTAAGATGATATACTATAATATAATAAATATAAATATATTATAAACTATTTATATTATATATAATATAAATATAAAATTATTTCTTGTGTTTCACTTTTTTATAACAAATAGCTGTTATATGACAATGTCATATAATATCTAAATAATAATATTAATATAATAAAACATAATATAAATATATATATTTTTTTAAATTATTATTATATTTAATAAAATATAAAATCATTTCTTACGTTCCACTTTTTATAACAAATAGATATTATATTACAATGTCATATCATATCTAAATAATTATAATATAAATAATGAAATAAATATAAATATATTATAAATTATTTATCTTATTATATATCATATAAATAGAAAATAATTTTCTCATGCTCCACTTTTTTATAACAAATAGATATTAAATGAAAATGTAGTATTTACGTTTAATAACCAACATTATTACTGTGTAACTATCACTGAAATGTCACTACCAAAATCCAGTTAATTATCGGTTGATCAAATTTCAGCCATCAACCAACCAACAGATACACACACACACACACACACACACCTTATACAGCTGACGCTTTGTTTAATACGTCGTCTCTTCATGCCAAGTTGTACAAAATGCAATAAATGAGTAATACTTACAAATTCCACTGGATAACACACATTCGAGCAACACATTTTTACGTGTGAAAACATCCAGCGTGTATATTACACCTTAATCACAAACTCAAGAATTAAAAGTGGCACTCTTTGTTTAAATCCAGGTGTAAATCTGTTTTAGTTTAGTTTTATCCACAAAAGAAGGCCAGTGTGAATGTTGAAGTAGTCACTGACCCACTGACACACTCTTCACACCAGCTGTGCCGGGAGAACAGTCTCCACCCCGTGGACCGTTCCGGGAGGAAACGCCTGTCAGCGGGCGATGGCCGGCCCTTCCCACACTGCACAATGTGAGGAAACACCGTGTTTCCTTCCTTCCTAATTCCACTTCACATTCACCTTACTTTGCGAGGGAATCGGAAAGACGTCTCACTCTCACAGGCACCCAGGACATGGACCTGAATATTACATCAACTTAAAGCCAGCATTCTCGCTCTGAGCAAAATGTCATGCAAGACTAAGGCTTCTGAGCTGAAGCGGTGTGAAATAAAATCAAATGTAGGTGTTTTATGTTTATTGGTAAAACATATTACCAATATTACTTATTATTATAGTTTTAACTGTTTTTGTTGCTGTAGTTAAGCATGTTTCTAGTGTTTCAATTATATGTGCGTCAGGTTGTTGCTATCGAAGGATCAGGATTCAAGCCCCAGCACCACAAATCAGCCCCTGTTGGGCCCCAGAGCAAGGCCCTTAACCCTCACTTCTCCAGGGGGCACTGTATCATGACCCTGACACAACACTCTGAGCTCATTATCCAAAGCTGGGGTATACACTATTTAATTTAGGGGTTGGGCTTGGCCCCTTAGTTCCAGTGAAAGGAAATGTTACAGTTACAACATTTAATGTTACAGCATTGCATTTTGGACAGTTTCATACTCCCAAGTTTGTGGGAACAGAAATCCTGACCTCAACCTGATAGAACACCTTTGGGATGAATTAGAGCGGAGACTGCGAGCCAGGCCAAAACTGGGACATCTGCCTTTACATGCACATGAATGTAATATGGAGTTGGCCCACCCCTTGCAGCTTTAACAGCTTCAACTCTTCTGGGAAGTCTTTCCACAAGGTTTAGGAGTGTGTTTATGGGAATTTTTTTATCATTCTCTAGAAGCGCAATTTGTGAGGTCAGGCACTGATGTTGGACAAGAAGGCCTGGCTTGCAGTCTCCTCTCTAATTCATCCCAAAGGTGTTCTATCAGGTTGAGGTCAGGACTCTGTGCAGGCCAGTCAAGTTCCCCCACACCAAACTCCCTCATCCATGTCTTTATGGACCTTGCTTTGTGCACTGGTATACAGTCATGTTGGAACAGGAAGGGGTCATCCCTAAACTATTCACATAAAGTTGGGAGCATGAAATTGTCCAAAATGTCTTGGTATGCTGAAGCATTAAGAGTTCCTTTCACTGTAACAATATAGTGTATATGAAGAAAGAATTTCACTGTGCTGTAATGTATATGTAACTAAGATTGCTATGGGAGCTGTTGGGATCCATCCATCCATCCATTTTGTGTATCTCTTATCCTACACAGTGCCACCTGGAACCTGAGGTCTATTCCAGCACAAGACAGGGGGCACCCTAGACTCAATGCATGGCACAGTCACACACCTACACATGCCCATTTACACACTACAAACAAATTAAAGATGCTCATCAGCCTACAACGTATGTCTTCAGACTGGGGGAGGAAACCAGAGCACCCAGAGAAAACCACTACAGCACAGGGAAAAACATGCAGACTCCACCCACACAGGAAAAAGGCAAGAATTGAACCCCCAACCCTCAAGATGTGAGACAAACATGCTAATCTCTAAGTCACTATCACCCCCAACTTCCTCCTCCTCCTCCTTGGAAACTCCATGAGATTATTTTTTTGTCTATCCATTTTTCTAAAGTGATGTAAATCCATCAGTGCTGTAAGACAGTGCCTCCTCTGGGTGGTGATTTAATTAATCTACAATCTCTGAAATGATTCCTTCAAAAGCTGCACCAGTGATAGGTAACTGACACCGGATCCATGTTCTTAAAATAATCTCCTGATTTAGCATAAACTAGGAATATTATCTTAACTAGTAATGCAGGACTAATCTCAGAGCAACTCTGAGCAAGGACAAGACAAAAACAAGGGAAAAAATGGACTCCACTAGATCCCTGAAGGTGTGCTGTGGTATCTGGCACCAAGATCTTTGGTTTGCAGCAGATCCTTTAAGTCTAAGTTACGAGGTGGGGTCTCCATGGACCGGACTAGTTTGTCCAGCGCATCCTACAGATGCTGGAGGCCAAGTCAACACCTCAAACTTGTTCTTGTGCTCATCAAACCATTCCTGAACCATTTTTGCTCTGTGATACGGCGCATTATCCTGCTGAAAGAGACCACATGGATGGCAGGACCCAAGGTTTCCCAGCAGAACATTGCCCAAAGCATGACACTGCCTTCACAAGCTTGCCATCTTCCCATAGTGCATCCTGGTGCCATGTGTTCCCCAGGTAAGTGACGGACACGCACCCGGCCACGTGATGTAAAAAAAAAAAAAAAACATGATTCATCAGACCAGGCCACATTTTTTCATTGCTCCGTGGTCCAGTTATGATGCTCACATGCCCATTGTTGGTGCTTTTGGTGGTGCACAGGGGTCAGCATGGCCACCCTGACTGATCTGCAACTATGCAGCCCCATATGCAATAAACTGTGATGCACTGTGTATTCTGACACCTTTCTATCAGAACCATCATTAACTTCTTCAGTAATTTGAGCAACAGTAGCTCGTCTGTTGGATCGGATCACACGGGCCAGCCTTCACTCCCCACGTGCATCAATGAGCCTTGGCCACCCATGACCCTGTCGCCGGTTCACCACTGTTCCTTCCTTGGACCACTTTTGATAGATACTGACCACTGCGGACTGGGAACACCCAGTTTTGTGAAACAGTTTTATCTTTACTAGGATCGTCTCTTTAATTTTGAGTCAAATCAAGTCAAGAAGCTTTATTATCATTTCAGCCACATATAGCTGATGCAGTACTTAGTGGGGAAAGACCCACATTTCTAAGAATTTTCTCAGAATTCTGTCACTCTTTGCACTAAGAATTCTCATGAATATGAGTTCAGGTGTTCAGCTGTTAACACATGACTGAGTAAAATCTGCAACTAAGTACATATTTCAACTACAATGCATTAGAAGTGACGTGATTAGTCAACGAGCTACATGTCACAGAGTTGAGACTCACTGCATGTTGTGCTGTGTGTGTGTGTGTGTGTGTGTCTGTGTGTTTGTGTGTGTGTGTTGTCTGAATTGCAACACAAGGATATTACACATCACACTGAACACTCTCTCTACAAGATAAAATGATCTTAATGTTGAACGGGTCTGACATATTCTCCAGTCAGACCCGTTCAACTCAAATCATACACTTGAACCTAAACTGTACAGAATCAAAAGATTAGATCCTGTGAGATACCAGATGCTTTCATATTTACAACATTAAAGCATTACAAAGTCTTTTACAGAAATAATTAAAGAAAACCTCTTGCTAAAACACATTAAAATCTCTTTCTGCTGCATGACTTTTAAGTTGTCTTCATTTCTCACATATACATTACTGCATAGTGAAATTCTTTCTATATATCCTATCCTTGGGGTCAGAGCGCAGAGCCAGCCATGATGGAGCGCCCCTGCTCAAGGGCCCAACGACGGCAGCTTGGTGGTGCTGGGGCTTGAACCCTGATCCGCCGGTCAATGACCCAGAGCCTTAACCACTTGTGCTACCACCACCATTGTGATGGGGTACATGGTTCTGGTGCTAATATCCCTGTGAGAATTTATGTTCATGTGCGACTATGATGTCACAGACTGATATCGGTAGAGCGGTTATAACGGCATTTCATAAGAGAAAATCGTTCAAACATAAGGGATAACAGGAAGCTTTTGCAGTTGGATCTCAAACACAAAAGCAGTTTTGTTTTCACTTAAATGCCAGAGATGTAGAAGTATTGGGAGACGTCAGACTCTGTGCTCCGTGCGACACTGCATGACACAGTTAAAATGATTTGCGGTATATGAGATGATGAGTAGGATGGAATTGAGGGGTGGAGCTACCAGGAAAGTTGAAGCTGTAGATTTATGTAGAGATGAAGAGGAGAGATTAAAGCACTGCTGCATCACTCTGTTTAGGTAGAGATGAACTCACTATCAGCAAAGAGGTCATGGTGGGTGATAAAAGAAACTGATAAACGTTAGCATAACTGATGATAACATATTGATTAGACATACTGACGTGCATGTCATTCAGAGTGGAGTTTTTTCGATTTTGATGCTCTGGTTTGAGAAATTAGACTCCTTTGTGATCTATAATGAGCTAAAAAGACTTCACTAGCTGATGTGTCACTGCACTGTCTGATCTTTTTTGAACTTTTGTACAACATGACCGCATCTCCCACCACGTATCTCTGCACATTTGACGACGTGAACGCTGTCTTGTATTTCCCCAACAGATATATTTTTGTCTTGTTGTGGTTTCACCCAAAATGGAGAAAACTAACATGCTGCTCGGGTGCTTTCTCAAAAGTTTCCATACAGTCTGGGTTGCCAGATTGTGAACCACCAAACTGGGATGTTTTATTAACCCTATTGTTGGATGGTTTACACATTTGGCACACATTTCTCTGGGATTGCTTTTTCAGTTGGACTGGATTAGAAATTGAGCATTTATAATCTGGCAACCCTGAGATGAAAAACATTAAAATGCTGAACAAAATGTGAGCTATCTGGGCTGTTTGTAACACATTTATTTATTTATTTACTTACTTACTTACTTATTTGATTGTTTGTTTGTTTATCTATCTATCTATCTACCTATCTATCTATCTATCTATCTATCTATCTACCTATCTATCTATCTATCTATCTATCTATCTATCTATCTATCTATCTATTTATGTACTTCAGATCTGACAGCTGCATGCCAGTAGAGAGCCGGAAACAGACACTCCCTCAAATTTCACACTGATCTCTCTCTCTCTCTCACACACACACACACACACACACACACAGTCTGTCCATCCCTAATGATCCCGTTAATACATCCAAACATTTTGCTTTCTCCTAAGGGCACTTACCCGAGATCTGCCGGCTGCCTCGTTCAGAAGGGCTGTGTCCCAATCCCTTCCCCACATGCCCTTAATATCAGTGTAGAGGTTGTTTATTCAACAGGTTCTCCTTTATGGTCGAGAACACACAGAGCTGTTTTCTTCTTCTTCTTCTTCTTCTTCTTCTTCTTCCGCTCTCGTCAAATTACTCTGCCACAAATCTTCACATCGCAACGACGGATTCTATAAATAGAAAAGACAGAATGGTCTCGTCGGCAGGACGCTCGAGTTTTCGGCGAAAATCCTGAAGAATTTCCCCGCAGTGTTCTCTTCTACATCCCGGCAATAAACACAAGGTCCAGTGTGTCCACAGTCTACAAGCTACTAACTGTCTCTTCTCCCCGACAGCGGTGCTCACCAGATGTTGCAGCTTTCCCCGCTTGAGAAAGTGGACTATTCCGTCACGCTGGCTGTGTGTGTGTGTGTGTGTGTGTGTTTATATCTTAGTGGGGACAGAAAAAGGACAGAAATATCTGACAGTTTTGACCATGTCGGGACACACACACACACACACACACATATATATATATATATATATATATATATATATATATATATATATATATATATATATATATATATATATATATTTATATTGCCAAAGGTTTTGGGACACCCCTCCTAATCATAGAATTCAGGTGTTGTTTTTCAGGGGGCCCTTGGTTCCAGTGAAAGGAAATGCTTCAGCATACCAAGACATTTTGGACAATTCCATGCTCCCAACTTTGTGAGAACAGTTTGGGGATGATCCCTTCCTGTTTCAACATGACTATGCACCAGTGCACCAAGCAAGGTCCATAAAGACATGGATGAGGGAGTTTGGTGTGGAGAAACTTGACTGACCTGCACAGAGTCCTGACCTCAACCTGATAGAACACCTTTGGAATTAATTAGTGCGGAGACTTTGAGCCAGGCCTTCTCGTCTAACAACAGTGTCTGACCTCACAAATGAGCTTCTAGAGGAATGGTCAAACATTCCCATAAACACACTCCTAAACCTTGTGGAAAGACTTCGCAGAAGTTTTGAAGCTGTTATAGCTGCAAAGGTTGGGACAACTCCATATTACATTCATGTGCATGTAAAGGCAGATGTCCCAGTTTTGGCCTGGCTCACAGTCTCCACTCTAATTCATATGAAAGGTGTTCTATCGAGTTGAGGTCATCACCAAACTGTTCCCACAAAGTTGGGAGCATGAAATTGTCCAAAATTTCCTTTCACTATACACATATGTATACACATACTCTATTTGCTCTCAAAACAGCCTCATGGTGTCTGTCCATGTTCATATGATTGCACTTTCATGCCATGAAGCTCCTGTCTATAAAATCCCAAAGGTGTTCTACTGGATTCAGATCCAGTAACTGGAACGGTCACTGAAGAACACATCGTCATGAAGCCAGTCTGTGACTTGGTGCATGATCATGCTGGAAGTAGCCATTAGAAGATGTTGAACTGTGGTTATAAAGTGATGCAGATGATCAGAGGCAATATATAAAGAGTATGTGGCATTCAAGTAATGGCTGATTGGTGTTAACAAACCCAAAACATTCCCCACATCATTACACCACCACCAGGCTGGACTGATGACATGTGGCAGGATGGGTTCACACATCCATCATGGGTGTGATGGTCAGGTGTCCACAAATTTTGTCCATATAGTGTGTGTGTGTGTGTGGGGGTGGGTGGGTGGTTGTGCTTTAGGGTTAGATTTAGACGTAGGCATTACATTAATCATATAAAAACAAAGTGAATGACAAGGTCCTGACAAGGAGAGTAATACAAACTTGTGTGTATGTGGTGCATAGAAATCCTTTACGTTTTTATTCACTCTTTTTTTAATACAGATCAATCAGTTTGGTACAAAAGACAAAATACGTAACAATAACATACTGTATAATGTCACTACTTGTCGTATGCTGATTAAAAAAAGAAAATACAATGATTTTACACATCTTTATTGTGCAATATTTACATACGGTTTCAAATTGGGTGCCGTCTTAAAAGATTAAATAGTAAACTTGTAGTGCACTACGTAGGGTGTAAAAGTCGTCAAGTCATACCCTTATTAGTGCACATATATAGGGAGCCTTTTGCGATTCTAGCGAGCTGACAGACGTAAAACTGACGTAAACAGTTCGACGCTTTACGGCAGCTCTTTCTCTTTGCCGGTATGGTGCTTGCTTTAATCGTCCTTGTGGAAATGCTGCTCTGAGGTCTAGTGTGAGTGAATTAAAGTTCATATAACTTAGATTAGAAAAAAATAAATTGCAGCTTTTACGTTTGGACCGTAGATCAGGAATTTGTTATGTCATATTCTGTGAAATATATTTCAGTTTGTTAGCAATGTAGCTAAATCAAAGCTGTTCACAATTCATTGCTTGACTCCATTGTGGAAGTAAAGTATCTGTTTATATCATCTGACCTGTCTTTAATTTGATATCATCTATAACACTCAAATCACTAATAACACTACATTTAATATTGCATTATATTTCTGCAGAGATTCAGCAGCACGAGGAGGTGATGGCTTCTCATTTTTTGAAGTTCTCAGTGCTGGTGCAGAAATATCGGACGCCTCTTCTTCTTGCTGGCTGTGGAGGCGTTTTCACGGCGAACATCTTCTACCACGTCTTTCCAGAAAACACTTACCGAAAAATCTATCAGGCCTGGAGCAAAGGAGAGCCGGCGACGTTGTCGGAAAAGCTGGAGAATGTGTTCCAGCAGGTGCTGAAAGACTCGGCGGTCAGTTCTTCGGAGAACTACACGGCTTTCGCTGCTTATGGTTTCCATCCTGTTGGTGCAGGGATCCCGTGGCTTCCCTCCGGAGCACAGATCGGAATCCCATCCAATTTTAACAGCACCCCGGACGACCTGTCGGGAATCACAAATCGCACCATTCTCATCAACAGTAAAGAAGTGGACTGGGACAGTGAGACAGGCAGCACACTGAAAAATGCCCTGGTGTTGTCTGAAGATGCGCAGAAGTTTGCCATGGCACGCGAGGTGGCCCGGTTAGAGTGCGCTGGCCCGGTGCTGCATGCTGCAGTGGCTCCGAGCTGCTTGGCTGGAGCCTGGATTTACAGCGTGGCTCTCAAGCAGATTTTTGGGCTCTTCGCTCGATCCGTTATCCTCCGAGCCGGGGTTAATACGCTCGCTCTGGGTCTCGGAGCCTTGTCGTACTATTTAGCCTCTGACGCCGTGAACCAGTGGCTGGAGTTCCACTCGGACCGGCGGGCTGCTAGCCTGTCCCATGACTACGCGAAGGGAGGAGTTGAGTTCTATGAGAAGATTCTGGCCAGGAATAAAACCCTGCGTGTTCTGATGGGGCCCAAGGGGGAGGAGATGTACACACCAAGCGGCAATCTGTTCCCCGCCAGCCTGCTGAGTATGAAGCATGCGCCGTACACATCCAGACGAGATGGAATTCTGAATCTGCTGAAAGAGGAGAAAGCATAAAGGACATTTGAGTAAAAGGTTCTGTTTACTAAAAGAACTTTCTGATGTCCTTCCATGAGCATGTTCAGATATGGTGACTATGTTACATAGTAGGCATGTTTATGGGGATAGAACGATATTAGACTCAAATATATGTACACTATATTGGCAAAGGTTTTGGGACATCTGCCTTTACATGCACATGAATGTAATATGGAGTTGTCCCGCCCTTTGCAGCTATAACAGCTTCAACTCTTCTGAGAAGGCTTTCCACAAGGTTTAGGAGTGTGTTTATTGGAATTTTTGATCGTTCCTATAGAAGAGCATTTGTGAGGTCAGGCACTGATGTGGATCTGTACAAGAAGGTCTGGCTCACAGTCTCCACTCTAATTCATCCCAAAGGTGTTCTATCAGGTTGAAGTCAGGACTCTGTGAAGTTCCTCTACACCAACCTCACTTATCCATGTCTTCATGGACCTTGCTTTGTGCACTGGTGTACAGTCATGTTGGAACAGGAAGGAGTCATCCCCAAACTGTTCCCACAAAGTTGGGAGCATGAAATTGTCCAAAATGTCTTACTACGCTGAAGCATTAAGAGTTCCCTTCACTGGAACTAAGGGGCCGAGTCAACCCCTGAAAAACAACACCTGAATTCAATGATTTGGAGGGGTGTCCCAAAAGTTTTGGCAATATAGTGTATCTATACACACACACACACACACACACTGACTGTGGCCAGAGTGGAGTCACAGAAAGCCAGGCTAAAACCGTATTCAGTTTGCTAACACATGCATACATTAGTGTAAAAAAATATGCATCACAGTGTGTTGAGTATATTCAACATCCTCAATGAAACCGATGTTAGGATTTTTTTTTGTTTTTTGGACCAATTCCACAAAATTCTCTGAATGCAACCTAAGTTGTATGTAAAAATCAGCCTATGTTTGTAATGACACGAGAAAAATGATATGATAGAATCAGATTTGATCACAGTTTTATTGTATAGGATGCCTGAAGAGTCGAGAACCAATCAGAGGACAGAACTACACAGTTGACCTTTATCCAGCTTCCCTTTGGGGTTTTTGTGGATTTTCTCACCGTGTTCAGATCAACGTATTTGCTCTGCATATCGCTGTACGTTCCTGACTTTTCAGACACCTTCGGTTATGGTATCATATTTAAAAATTATGTGAAATTACAAGGAGGATGTCGCTCTTCAGGGGTTAGGGGGTTTGATTCCTCTGCTCTGTGTCAGAGTTTGCATGTTCTCTGGTTTCCTCACCCAATCCAAAGCCGTGTGTTGATTGCTGTCTCTAAATTGTATGCAGTGCGTGTATGATTGTGCACTGTGATGGATTGGCAACCTTTCCAGGATGTCCTCTTCAACCTTGTTCCCCTGAGTCCCCTGTGACAGACTCCATGCTCTCTGTGTAGGATCAGAGGCACAAAAGATGGATGAATGGAAAAAATAAACAGACTTTATTTTGTGAATCAGATCATTTAGTTGTCTTCTTCATCACTATATGCATGACGTTTATTTAATGCATAATCACTCACTCTGAAACACACACACCCACACACACACAGCTACTTAAATAGTAGTAAATAGCAAAGAGAACTGACTGATAGACCAAGTTTACCACTACCCGTAACAAGCAAGTGACAAGACCTGGTTGGTTTAGACCTGTCAGATATACAGCATTTCATTTTAAAATCAATTCTAGTCATTTTCAACTGTGGACAACTTCCTTTTGATATTTTTCATCAGGTTTATTTAGACAGATTTCACTGACAGATCCACGTGGTTCAGAAATAGAGCTGACTTGTAAGTGCTTGGTATCAGTCATATGATCATTGTGGTCATGTCTCAGAGTTTTTAACTCTTTCCATCTGCTTTTATTTCAAAAGAAAAATGAGAGGGGGGAAAGAAAATTATGAGCAGTGACACTGATTATCTCCTCATCATGGCACCTGTTAGTGGGTGGGATATATTAGGCAGCAAGTGAACATTTTGTCCTCAAAGTTGATGTGTTAGAAGCAGGAAAAATGGGCAAGCATAAGGATTTGAGCGAGTTTGACAAGGGACAAATTGTGATGGCTAGATGACTGGACCAGAGCATCTCCAAAACTGCAGCTCTTGTGGGGTGTTCCCAGTCTGCAGTGGTCAGTATCTATCGAAAGTCCTGTAACTATCCATGGAGGCCCCACCTCACAACTTACAGGACTTAAAGGATCTGCTGCTAACATCTTGGTGCCAGATACCACAGCACACCTTCAGGGATCTAGTAGAGTCCATGCCTGTATGGGTCAGGGCTGTTTTGGCAGCAAAATGGGGACCAACACAATATTAGGCAGGTGGCCTGATCCGTGTACACAACATGACCAACGTTTCTTTTGTGTTATTAACATTGGATCACAATTATAGCCAATACTACAGTCTCTGTATTTAAGGATTGTAGTCTATATTCTAGTGATTTATTTATGTATATTTATATTTTTTCCCCAAACGTATCCTTAAAGCCTCAGGGTTGCTATAGGTTTATAATCCAGGAAGTGATCCAAGGGAACACAGGGATAATGAGGTAGAAACACACTACATGAATCTGCTGAAAGAGGAGAAAGCGTAAAGAAGGTTTGAGTAAGAGGTTCTGTTGAATAAAAGACAAGGCTGCATTTACAAGAACTGTCTGATGTCCCTCCATGAGCACGCTCATATATGGTGATGTTACATAGTTGGCATTTTTATGGGGATCGAGGATATTAGACTCAGATATATGTACACTATATGGGCAAATGTTTTATGTGTTTATGGGAATTTTTGATCATTCCTCTAGAGGAGCATTTTGTGAGGTCAGGCACTGATGTTGGATGAGAAGGTCTGGCTCACAGTCTCCGCTCTAATTCATCCCAAAGGTGTTCTATCAGGTTGAGGTCAGGACTCCACACCAAACTCGCTCATCCATGTCTTTATGGACCTTATATACACTACACTGCACATGCACCTAGAGGATATTTACAGGAGGTTTTCCATGATTTTGAGGTGTGAGATGAAACCAGAGAACCCACAGAGAACCACTTTGGGAGAATGTAAAATTACTGACAGGAATTTGGAATTTTTTCTTTTTTTTTTTCAACAAGGAGCTTGACCAATGTATAGCAGTCAGACATGCTGATTCACAATAAAGACAGTCCCATTTCTGGAAGTTTCCTTTACAAAAATAGAAATGACCTCCTGAAATAGCTTTTGAGCGTTCCTGTTTTTCGTCATTCTTCCTCCTCCTTTGTCGTGTGTGCAACATGATCTAAATATCGGTGTTCATCCATTAAATTCAAGTGATCAGAAATATTGGAACATGTGCCATGTTAGATTGGCTAATTAAACTATTAACAGCTTTGAATGTCTGTTATGATCTTGTGATGACTGCATTTACTGTTTAAAAACAACCAAAACCAAAACAACCGGCAGTAACATGACCAGCAGCCTTTGAGAACAGAAATATATCACAAGATGAGCCACAAAAGTTCTGGAAACAAGATTAACCTCAACCAAAGTGATATAAAGGCCAGGAAGAGAGGAGAAATTAAGGATCTGCTCATTATTCCTGAAACACGGTGGTGGGAGTCTCAAATAATTCAAACACAGATGTAAATATGAGAAAATGGAAGCTGAAATTCTGAACATATCGGGTCTGGGTCTTCTTTTGACCTTAAACCCAAATAATCTTAAGCATAGAGCAAAAACAAGAGTTTCAATGAACAAAATATGCTGAGTGTGTAGTGGGTCAAAGGCTACGTCCCAAATCACTCACTACTGTACATATATTTATTTACTTATCTATTTATTGATTGATTGATATGAATTGATTTAAAGTAGCTGATGAGATGTTATAACGGATATGTCTGAAAGAACGGCTGAAGATTTGCTTAGTAAAATTTTTTGCACTCAACCGTATATTGTAGCGTGCAATGACACTGTGACCGCTAGATGTCGCTGTTTCTCCACACACACACACACACACACACACACACACACACACACACACACAATATACACACTCCGTCTGATTAAAACAGTGAATTCAGGTGTAACGGGACATCAGGGCAACTGGGGCAACTGGTTTACGTTTGCAGTGACTGTCAAAACGTATCTTAGTGAGCCCTAATGAGGGTAAAATGACTATATAGTTTTTAAATTGTCCTGACTATTGTGCTACACATTGGTTGTGATGCATATAGGTACCCAGAAACAAAATTAATTCATCTGTTTTTTATAATGAATTATTTTCAATATGTCACAAATCACCAAACACACTGCAGAGGTTGCAGGGAGACAAAGCAGAAGAGAAGAAAGAACCAGAAAGTAGAATGTAGATATTTTTCCTTAGTGCATTGTACTTAAATAAAATTACTCAAATTATATGTTGTGTTGTTACTGAATGAATGAATGAATGAATGAATGAATGAATGAATGAATAAATAGTTGCTTACCCTTTTGCGTTGGTTTTCTACCATGATTTTTATTTTATTTTATTTTATTTTTTTTTTATATTTATATATTTATTTATTACATTTCATTTACTTTAATACTGTGTTCATACTGATTTAGTTTTAAAAAATACTGTATCATATATATTTTGAAATTGTTGTTTTTGCTGTAAGAAATGAATGATTAAATGTAATGAAATAATATAAATAATATAAATAAATAAATAAATAAATAAATAAATAAATAAATAAATAAATTTAAAAAAATGTTGCTTACCCTTTTGTGGTAATTTTCTACTGTGATTTTTATTTTATTTTATTTATTTATTTTACATTTAATTTACATAAAATGCTGTATTGATTTGGTTTTTAAAAAATATATTGTATCATATACACATGCAAATATCATAAATTTTTCAAATCTGTTATTGTTGTCTTTGCTGAATGAAGGTTAGGAAATAATATTAATACAATTTTTCTGCTCTGCTTATTTGTATGTTATTTGAATATTAATGATAAAACTGGACAACTCTTATTGAAATTTGATTTATTAATTCTTTTATCATTTTTATTTATTATGATAAAATCAAATTCCCAACCCTGCTGTTCCACTATAGCTTTTAGATCTGACAAAAAGGTAAAACTTGCATCTTTAGAATATGATAGAAATATTTTTTTCTTAATTGTTTAAAAAAAAAAGATAGACACTTTTTAAAAAAAATTCAGCCTGGTTCTTGTATTGAATTCCAGACACATGAGTAGGATGTAGTCGCTATTCTATTATCTTATGCATTTATTTACAGAGTGTTTTGGGATTTAGACAATGTTTAATCCTCAACTATCTATTCATAAACTCATTTTCCCTTTTGTTTTGTTTTTCTTCACAGTTTTCAGACTCCACTGATGATCCTGTAGCAGTTTGGCCTTAGATGTTAAATTTAATATCCTGATCTATTTGTATTATACAGGGTTATAATATTGGCCCCTCTGTGTAATGTGAGCCCTGTGCCCTGGTGGCGCTCTGAGACTGAGGTGTGTTACATGGGTTGCCAGATCCTCAGGACGATATTAATGTACACTATATTGCCAAAAGTTTTGGGACACCCCTCCAAATCATTGAATTCAAGTCTTGTTTTTCAGGGGTTGGGCTTGGCCCCTTAGTTCCAGTTAGACTGCGAGCCAGGCCAAAACTGTGACGTCTGCCTTTACATGCACATGAATGTAATGTAGAGTTGGCCCGCCCTTTGCAGCTATAACAGCTTCAACTCTTCTGGGAAGGCTTTCCACAAGGTTTAGGAGTGTGTTTTTGACCATTTCTCTAGAAGAGCATTTGTAAGGTCAGGCACTGATGTTGGATGAGAAGACCTGGCTCGCAGTCTCCAGTAATGTTGGAACAGGAAGGGATCATCCCCAAACTGTTCCCACAAAGTTGAGAGCATGAAATTGTCCAAAATGTCTTGGTATGCTGAAGCATTAAGAGTTCCTTTCACTGGAACTAAGGGGCCAAATCCAACCCCTGAAAAACAACACCTGAATTCAATGATTTGGAGGGGTTTCCCAAAACTTTCGGCAATATAGTTTACATTACCTTTATCAGAAGAAATAAGATTCAGTGATACAGTTTGATACTATAATAGGTTTGTTATTCATTTATTCATCTTGAATGATCTGGAGCTTATCACGGCCTGAGGGAGATTACCCTGGATGAGGCAGCAGTCCATCAGAGGTCACACTTTCACACACATATCCACACCTAGGGGGCAATTACATGTAAATAATCCGCCTCTGCGGGAGATATCTTGGAAGGTGAGAACACACTGAATGAGAATGTGGAGGAAATCCTCATCAACACTGAAAGAATATGTGAAACTCTACAATCCCAGTGCGAGGGTCAGGCTACAGAGTGTGTTCAGAGCTGAGAAGAAAATATAATTCACACTGCATGCTTCATATAATAATACTGTCTCCTGTATTGGCTTATGAGGGACTACAGCTATAGCAACAATGAAAGCGATAATCCGAGCCGGATTCACAAACAGAACTATAACATCATGATGAATAAATAATATAATGAGGAGTTTGTAATGTTTCATTATCGCTTTGGAGGTTTCCTCTGGGTGCTCAGCTGACTGGCATCTCTGCATTGTCTGTAGTGTGTGTGTGTGTGTGTGTGTGTATGTGAGAGAGAGAGAGAGAGAGAGAGAGATGAGTCACCAGGGTCTTATTCCTTGCCAGAAGTGTCCAGGGTATCCCCAGGCTTGTGCCCTAACTCCAGGTTCCTCTTGTGCCTGAGTAGGATCAGGGATTATTATTATTATTATTATTATTATTATTATTATTATTATATTTGCTTAAAGATTTAGGGTTTGTGATGTATGTATAATAGAAATAACGTAAAAAGAGTAAAAGTAACTCATTTTCTTGCGCTAAAACAACGGATTTGGCAACACTGAGCTTTAGCCGAGCTGTAGTGTGTGTGTGTGTGTGTGTGTGTGTGTGTGTGTGTGTGTGTGTGTGTGTGGCAGGCTGAGAAAAAGCCCGCTGATCGCATTCAGTGCTCGTGAACTGAGGAGCTCCTCTGTCAGCACCGAGTGCACGCGCTTCTTTTTTCCCCCTCCACGGTTACCGTGACCGTCGTGGATGTGGAGCTGATGGTGTTTTTTTTTTTTGCGCGCGCGTGCCGTGTTTGGATTATTCCCCCGGAGCGGACAAGGACCCGGACCCGGAGCAGTGAGTGGAGGCCCCGCGGTGTGTGTGTGTGAGAGAGAGACACCGTGAACCGGCGCTGCCTTCGGGCCAGAATAACGATGAGGTTCCCTGTACGGTCTGCGCCGCGGCTCATCTGACGCTGGCATTCCCAGCTTCCTCACCCACTGATTTTTCCGCGCGCGCGCGCGCGCGTGTGTGTTTCTCGTCTCCTAGAGAAACTGTATTTCCTCAAAGCTGGACACCTCTGGAGCGGTGTATGACGGTAAGCGACCCAAACATGTTCAGCTAACACACACACACTGAGAAATGCTGCTAGTCAGCTAGCATAATGGTTGTTGATATTTGTTGTTGTTGTTGTTGTTTATTAGAGGTGTTTTGTTGGTGAGAATGTAAACATTCAGCAGCTAAGCTAACTAGCTAAGTGAGCCCTTAGCTGTGTAGCTGCGTAGGTTAATAAAGTTTTTAGGTCACCGTGTCACAGGCGTGTGTGTGTGCGGTGTGTGTGTGTGTGTGTGTGTGTGACGCGTCATGCTGCCCGTGAATCATTTTTAGCAACTTTGTGGCGGTGTTTTTTTTCTCTATTTATCTGATGTAGTTTCCAGTGAACATGTAGCCGGTTGTGTTCAGTTCCTCTGTCCGTCACTCAGCTCGGTTTAACGGCGGTTTCTGTTGTCTGTGTGCGCGAGGACTGCAGTGTAAGGGGCATGTGGCTTTGCAGTGAGACCTGACAGCTTTTAGGTTCGTGTTTGTGTGTTGGAAAAAAAGGAGAGGAAACCCGCGCTGCTCTTTACTTCTACATGACGCTGATTGAGTTTAATTCTTACCTGCTGAACTGACCTCATCACCGTCCAGGTACACTCTTACATGGAGTAGTGTTGTGTGTGTGTGTCTGTGTGTGTGTGAGTGAGAGAGAGAGGTCCAGTAGTGTTGTGTGTGTGAGAGAGAGAGAGATCCAGCAGGAGTGTAGTGTGTGTGTGTGTGTGTGAGAGAGAGAGAGATCCAGCAGGAGTGTAGTGTGTGTGTGTGTGTGTGTGTGTGTGTGTGTGAGTGATCTATCAGGAGCGGTGTGTGTGTGTGTGAGTGATCTATCAGGAGCGGTGTGTGTGTGTGTGAGTGATCTATCAGGAGCGGTGTGTGTGTGTGTGTGTGTGTGTGTGTGTGTGTGTGAGAGAGAGAGATCCAGCAGGAGTGTAGTGTGTGTGTGTGTGTGTGTGTGTGTGAGTGATCTATCAGGAGCGGTG
Source organism: Hemibagrus wyckioides (assembly GCF_019097595.1). Classification (NCBI taxonomy): domain Eukaryota; kingdom Metazoa; phylum Chordata; class Actinopteri; order Siluriformes; family Bagridae; genus Hemibagrus; species Hemibagrus wyckioides. Next base: position 27,052,748 of record NC_080715.1, on the reverse strand, counting down.
TGTGTGTGTGAGAGAGAGAGATATCCAGCAGGAGTGTAGTGTGTGTGTGTGTGTGTGAGAGAGAGAGATCCAGCAGGAGTGTAGTGTGTGTGTGTGTGTGTGTGTGTGAGTGATCTATCAGGAGCGGTGTGTGTGTGTGAGAGAGAGAGATCCAGCAGGAGTGTAGTGTGTGTGTGTGTGTGTGTGTGTGTGTGTGAGTGATCTATCAGGAGCGGTGTGTGTGTGTGTGAGAGAGAGAGAGATCCAGCAGGAGTGTAGTGTGTGTGTGTGTGAGAGAGAGAGATCCAGCAGGAGTGTAGTGTGTGTGTGTGTGTGTGTGTGTGAGAGTGATCTATCAGGAGCGGTGTGTGTGTGTGTGTGTGTGAGAGAGAGAGAGATCCAGCAGGAGTGTAGTGTGTGTGTGTGTGTGTGTGTGAGAGAGAGAGATCCAGCAGGAGTGTAGTGTGTGTGTGTGTGTGTGAGAGAGAGAGATCCAGCAGGAGTGTAGTGTGTGTGTGTGTGTGTGTGTGTGAGAGTGATCTATCAGGAGCGGTGTGTGTGTGTGTGTGTGTGTGTGTGTGAGAGAGAGAGATCCAGCAGGAGTGTAGTGTGTGTGTGTGTGTGTGTGTGAGAGTGATCTATCAGGAGCGGTGTGTGTGTGTGTGTGTGTGTGTGTGAGAGAGAGAGATCCAGCAGGAGTGTAGTGTGTGTGTGTGTGTGTGTGTGAGAGTGATCTATCAGGAGCGGTGTGTGTGTGTGTGTGTGTGAGAGAGAGAGAGATCCAGCAGGAGTGTAGTGTGTGTGTGTGTGTGTGTGTGTGTGTGAGTGATCTATCAGGAGCGGTGTGTGTGTGTGTGTGTGTGTGTGAGAGAGAGATCCAGCAGGAGTGTAGTGTGAGTGTGAGTGATCTATCAGGAGCGGTGTGTGTGTGTGAGAGAGAGAGAGATCCAGAAGGAGTGTAGTGTGTGTGTGTGTGTGAGAGTGTGAGTGATCTATCAGGAGCGGTGTGTGTGTGTGAGAGAGAGAGAGATCCAGAAGGAGTGTAGTGTGTGTGTGTGTGTGTGTGTGTGTGTGTGTGATCTATCAGGAGCGGTGTGTGTGTGTGAGAGAGAGAGAGAGATCCAGCAGGAGTGTAGTGTGTGTGTGTGTGTGTGAGTGATCTATCAGGAGCGGTGTGTGTGTGTGTGTGTGTGTGAGAGAGAGATCCAGCAGGAGTGTAGTGTGTGTGTGTGTCTGTGTGTGTGTGTGTGTGAGAGTGATCTATCAGGAGCGGTGTGTGTGTGTGTGTGTGTGAGAGAGATCCAGCAGGAGTGTAGTGTGAGTGTGAGTGATCTATCAGGAGGCGGTGTGTGTGTGTGAGAGAGAGATCCAGAAGGAGTGTGTGTGTGTGTGTGTGAGAGTGTGTGATCAGCAGGGAGCGGTGTGTGTGTGTGAGCAGAGAGAGAGATCCAGAAGTGAGTGTGTGTGTGTGTGTGTGTGTGTGTGTGTGTGTGATCCAGCAGGAGAGCAGTGTAGCTGGTGTTCCAGTGGGAGTGTAATCTGGTGTGTGATCCAGTAGGAGTGTGTGTGTGTGTATGATCCAGCAGGAGAGCAGTGTAGTTGGCGTTCCAGTGGGAGTGTAATCTGGTGTGTGATCCAGTAGGAGCGTGTGTGTGTGTGATCCAGCAGGAGAGCAGTGTAGCTGGTGTTCCAGTGGGAGTGTAATCTGGTGTGTGATCCAGTAGGAGTGTGTGTGTGTGTGTGTGTGATCCAGCAGGAGAGCAGTGTAGCTGGTGTTCCAGTGGGAGTGTAATCTGGTGTGATCCAGTAGGAGTGTGTGTGTGTGATCCAGCAGGAGAGCAGTGTAGTTGGCGTTCCAGTGGGAGTGTAATCTGGTGTGTGATCCAGTAGGAGTGTGTGTGTGTGTGATCCAGCAGGAGAGCAGTGTAGCTGGTGTTCCAGTGGGAGTGTAATCTGGTGTGTGATCCAGTAGGAGTGTGTGTGTGTGTGTGTGTGTGTGATCCAGCAGGAGAGCAGTGTAGCTGGTGTTCCAGTGGGAGTGTAATCTGGTGTGTGATCCAGTAGGAGTGTGTGTGTGTGTGTGTGTGATCCAGCAGGAGAGCAGTGTAGCTGGTGTTCCAGTGGGAGTGTAATCTGGTGTGTGATCCAGTAGGAGTGTGTGTGTGTGTATGATCCAGCAGGAGAGCAGTGTAGTTGGCGTTCCAGTGGGAGTGTAATCTGGTGTGTGATCCAGTAGGAGTGTGTGTGTGTGTGTGTGTGATCCAGCAGGAGAGCAGTGTAGCTGGTGTTCCAGTGGGAGTGTAATCTGGTGTGTGATCCAGTAGGAGTGTGTGTGTGTGTGTGTGTGTGTGTGTGATCCAGCAGGAGAGCAGTGTAGCTGGTGTTCCAGTGGGAGTGTAATCTGGTGTGTGATCCAGTAGGAGTGTGTGTGTGTGTATGATCCAGCAGGAGAGCAGTGTAGTTGGCGTTCCAGTGGGAGTGTAATCTGGTGTGTGATCCAGTAGGAGTGTGTGTGTGTGTGTGTGATCCAGCAGGAGAGCAGTGTAGCTGGTGTTCCAGTGGGAGTGTAATCTGGTGTGTGATCCAGTAGGAGTGTGTGTGTGTGTGTGTGTGTGTGATCCAGCAGGAGAGCAGTGTAGCTGGTGTTCCAGTGGGAGTGTAATCTTGTGTGTGATCCAGTAGGAGTGTGTGTGTGTGTATGATCCAGCAGGAGAGCAGTGTAGTTGGCGTTCCAGTGGGAGTGTAATCTGGTGTGTGATCCAGTAGGAGTGTGTGTGTGTGTGTGATCCAGCAGGAGAGCAGTGTAGCTGGTGTTCCAGTGGGAGTGTAATCTGGTGTGTGATCCAGTAGGAGTGTGTGTGTGTGTGTGATCCAGCAGGAGAGCAGTGTAGCTGGTGTTCCAGTGGGAGTGTAATCTGGTGTGTGATCCAGTAGGAGTGTGTGTGTGTGTATGATCCAGCAGGAGAGCAGTGTAGTTGGCGTTCCAGTGGGAGTGTAATCTGGTGTGTGATCCAGTAGGAGTGTGTGTGTGTGTGTGATCCAGCAGGAGAGCAGTGTAGCTGGTGTTCCAGTGGGAGTGTAATCTGGTGTGTGATCCAGTAGGAGTGTGTGTGTGTGTGATCCAGCAGGAGAGCAGTGTAGCTGGTGTTCCAGTGGGAGTGTAATCTGGTGTGTGATCCAGTAGGAGTGTGTGTGTGTGTGATCCAGCAGGAGAGCAGTGTAGCTGGTGTTCCAGTGGGAGTGTAATCTGGTGTGTGATCCAGTAGGAGTGTGTGTGTGTGTGTGATCCAGCAGGAGAGCAGTGTAGCTGGTGTTCCAGTGGGAGTGTAATCTGGTGTGTGATCCAGTAGGAGTGTGTGTGTGTGTATGATCCAGCAGGAGAGCAGTGTAGTTGGTGTTCCAGTGGGAGTGTAATCTGGTGTGTGATCCAGTAGGAGTGTGTGTGTGTGTGTGTGATCCAGCAGGAGAGCAGTGTAGCTGGTGTTCCAGTGGGAGTGTAATCTGGTGTGTGATCCAGTAGGAGTGTGTGTGTGTGATCCAGCAGGAGAGCAGTGTAGCTGGTGTTCCAGTGGGAGTGTAATCTGGTGTGTGATCCAGTAGGAGTGTGTGTGTGTGTGATCCAGCAGGAGAGCAGTGTAGTTGGCGTTCCAGTGGGAGTGTAATCTGGTGTGTGATCCAGTAGGAGTGTGTGTGTGTGTATGATCCAGCAGGAGAGCAGTGTAGCTGGTGTTCCAGTGGGAGTGTAATCTGGTGTGATCCAGTAGGAGTGTGTGTGTGTGTGTGTGTGTGATCCAGCAGGAGAGCAGTGTAGTTGGCGTTCCAGTGGGAGTGTAATCTGGTGTGTGATCCAGTAGGAGTGTGTGTGTGTGTGTGTGTGTGATCCAGCAGGAGAGCAGTGTAGCTGGTGTTCCAGTGGGAGTGTAATCTGGTGTGTGATCCAGTAGGAGTGTGTGTGTGTGTGTGTGTGTGTGTGATCCAGCAGGAGAGCAGTGTAGCTGGTGTTCCAGTGGGAGTGTAATCTGGTGTGTGATCCAGTAGGAGTGTGTGTGTGTGTATGATCCAGCAGGAGAGCAGTGTAGTTGGCGTTCCAGTGGGAGTGTAATCTGGTGTGTGATCCAGTAGGAGTGTGTGTGTGTGTGATCCAGCAGGAGAGCAGTGTAGCTGGTGTTCCAGTGGGAGTGTAATCTGGTGTGTGATCCAGTAGGAGTGTGTGTGTGTGTGATCCAGCAGGAGAGCAGTGTAGCTGGTGTTCCAGTGGGAGTGTAATCTGGTGTGTGATCCAGTAGGAGTGTGTGTGTGTGTGATCCAGCAGGAGAGCAGTGTAGCTGGTGTTCCAGTGGGAGTGTAATCTGGTGTGTGATCCAGTAGGAGTGTGTGTGTGTGTGTGATCCAGCAGGAGAGCAGTGTAGCTGGTGTTCCAGTGGGAGTGTAATCTGGTGTGTGATCCAGTAGGAGTGTGTGTGTGTGTGATCCAGCAGGAGAGCAGTGTAGCTGGTGTTCCAGTGGGAGTGTAATCTGGTGTGTGATCCAGTAGGAGTGTGTGTGTGTGTGATCCAGCAGGAGAGCAGTGTAGCTGGTGTTCCAGTGGGAGTGTAATCTGGTGTGTGATCCAGTAGGAGTGTGTGTGTGTGTGTGATCCAGCAGGAGAGCAGTGTAGCTGGTGTTCCAGTGGGAGTGTAATCTGGTGTGTGATCCAGTAGGAGTGTGTGTGTGTGTATGATCCAGCAGGAGAGCAGTGTAGTTGGCGTTCCAGTGGGAGTGTAATCTGGTGTGATCCAGCAGGAGTATAGTATGCAGTCCAGGAGTAGGGTAAGGTGTGTATGATTCAGCAGAAGAGTTTCTAAAAGATTTACATGGATTTATTCACCGGATCTGAAAGCTCTTCTAGAAATGGAGTATGGAATTTAAATTTTAGTTGGATTATAGATGATTGTCACGGTAACACCAGTGGGCGTGTCGTGTGACGTATTGTAACAGCACAAAGCTGACCAATGGTTTTGAAATTCAGGCTGAAGGAACCCTAGGAGAACCTCAGTTGAATTATTTGTTTGTTTTTGTTTGTTCTGGTTGTGGAAGTGGGTGGAGTCTCGGCCTGCAAAATGTTACTGCTTTTGTTTATGCAGTTATTAATTTTAAACACAGTGAGGAAAAAACTTTACAGATAGATAGATGGATCGATAGGTAGACAGATAGACAGATTGTTTATTTATCTATCTGTATGTCTGTTTATTTATCTGACATACAGACAGATGGATAGATGGATAGATGGATAGATGGATAGATGGATAGATAGATAGATAGATAGATAGATAGATAGATAGATATCAACAGAATCCACATGAAAATTGATCATTTCTCGAGCAAAAGGTCAGACTCCTCAGAGTAGGCAACAGTCCTGACATCTGAGCTTATAACTGCTCTGTTCTGTTTTACCAGAACATTACACTTTACAAGAAACTTTACATTTCTGTCCCAGAAATCTCAAATGTGGCACTTTTGTCATATTTTTGCATCCTGTCCCTTTCCGTCATCTCGTCTAGCTATCCGTAATTCACCATTAAAACTCAGCATGCATCCGCCTCGCTCGTGTAATTTATCAAGTGAAAGTAATTCGATTGGAGGTTTTAATGACGCTATTAAATCTCTTGGTTTAACAGATTATTAACGATGCGTTATTAACTTCTGCAGTCTGGTGGAAATTGAGTTTGCCTGAACTGTCATGACTTTACTTTATTCCAGTTGAGATGTATCTGTTAAGATATTTAGCGTTCTCACTAAGCGATCAGATGAATTATGAACTGATTAGTAGACATAGGGTAGATAGACATAGATAGATAGTCAGATAGGCCAGCAGACAGATAGACAAACGGATAGATGGTTAGATAGACAAACAGACGAATAGATGGATAGATAGATAGATAGATAGATAGATAGATAGATAGATAGATAGATAGATAGATAGATAGATAGATACAATTTTATTGTCATTATAAAGTACAGGTACATAGCAACGAAATGCCGTTTAGCATCTACCAGAAATGCAAATAGTAGAAATTGTGCAATGAAAATGCAGATAAATATGTAAATAGTCTCTTTGATTTAACGGATGATTTGAACAGAGCTGAGAGTCCAGCGCCCATGTCAGCCCATGTAAGGGGGTTAATTTAGTGCAGCAGCATGTGGTAGCTGGGTTTGGGGGGGTCAGCTGTTGGAGGAGGATGTCCTGCAGTGGCCTGGCTCACGCTGGCACACACCTCAGCTGGAGGCATGCAGAGCTGGTGGTTGGTCAGTGGGGTGGTTTGAGGAGGGTGGGGGGTGGTTGTAGAAGGCAGGTGCTTGGACATTTGTGAGTGTGAACACCTGCCCACTTCAAGACAGGAGGCCTGAACTACTGAGCAAGCACACTGTAGAGTTCCTCATGGCCAATCAGGGCTTGTTTTTCCTTACGTCCATGCTGCTGTGTATAATATCATATAACGTACAGGTAATCAGTTGAAAATGAGTTCTCATGCTCTTGTTCTTGGTGAAATTACTTGTTACACTAACTGATATCATGTTTTGATTTGGATTTAAATCACTAGTAGTTTTGTAGACACTTGTGTTGTCCAGGATTGTACAGCATTCTTGTGTTGTTGCCTCGAGATTAAATGCATTAGCACTAGTAGAGGTCACTAATTAAACCCGACAACGCGATGAGATTTTCTGTGTGGTTCGTAATATGCAATTCAGATGTGTTGCTTTGTGGCAGTTCTGAAAGATTACGCTACTTATGCAGTGATATATTCATTTACATTTACATTTCTGGTATTTAACAGACACCCTGATCCAGGACAACTTACATTTTATCTCATTTTAATATACACCTGAGGGTTAAGGACCTTGCTCAAGTCTGTGTATTTACTGTCTATTCAGAAAGCTTGCGTTCTTGAACTAGACGTCAAGGGCTCTTTCACGACGACATCAGACATCTGAAACATATAGCACTGACCCATGGAGTTATGACTGCGTCTTCACTGAGCATTTCATACATCTTTTTGCTGGAGGAAGATTGTCCACTTGGATCTATTCCATTGACCTGTACCTTAATGTGACGATTCAAGCATTTTAGTCGCAAACTAGACCAAGAAAAGAGAGCTTCCACGCTCACTTCATCCAAATGGAGAGAGCAGTGGTCAAGAAGAGACACGTCCTGTAGGAGTAATGCTGTTTGGACAGCTTCTCTTTACTGAGGAGAAGCTGCTTAGGTGTTACAGGATGGAAGATTATTGTGTTTGCCATGACTACAAAAGGATTTACAGCTAACTGCTGACGTGGCAATCCTGAAAACGTCTAAAATCTCAAAGCCGTTCTTTCTCTCTGCGTTATCGGGAAGTCTTTCGGTTGGGTTGAACCACAGCAATATGGTGGAATAAAGTTATCTCATGAAATTCTACCAAAGTGCTCTATTAAACTCTCAATTATTTTCACAGCAGAGGCAGAAAGAGCCGAATCTCGTATAAGTGGTTCATTTATTTTATAACAGTTTTATATTCTGACAGTCAGAGACACATGTTGGTTTCAGAGGCAACTTCTTTATTCATTTTTTTTTTATTACTGAGAACAGCTTGTTTTTTTCCTCATATGACTATTCAAGTGAAGCAAGAAAGCAAAAACTTGCAGAAAAGATGAAAAGAGATGTAGGATGTCTGCGTCCGGGTCGAGGCAGAACATTTCCAAAGATTCTGAGATGACAGGAAAATTGAGCTTTTTTTCTGATTTTGCTCATTTTTAGTCTGGTGTTTGTTGTGTGACGTGACGTTTTTTTGTTTTCATGCACGATAACTACAGGGAATGGAAATTAGGATGGTTTGAGAAATCAGGACCGTGGCTTAAAAGAGTTAGACAGAGTTAGACTCAGTTTTTGATTCAATAAAAAATAGAATTTCTATTCCTTCTCACAAACAAATTAGAAATAATTGTTTTTTTTAATAGAAATGATATTTTAACATTCGAGCTCTTGTAGATTGATATAAACATCTAAAAGTTCTTGACACATGAGGGTTTCCCATGCTTGTAGCAACATAGTGTGTATATATACATAAAAACCTAACCAGAAACACGTGTGTGTGTGTGTGTGTGTTTAATGTCGTCAGAGCGTTCTTCTACTTTGCCGTGCGATTTGTTGCTTAGAAAAATCTTAGAAAAAATATTTTTTATCTTTACTTTATGTCTTTCCAATATCCACTAGTTAATAGCCGATATTCTCATTATTCTTTTATGGAATCAGACTGTAATGGACAAATGTTATTAACTGATTGAGCACTTCATTAAAAAAAATGAAATGCTTTAGGGTAATATTTATTTATTTGTTTATAAACTTATTTTAAAAAATATGTATGTGTTTATTTATTTATAAACTTTTTTTTTAATATTTATTTGTAAACTTTTTTTTTAAATATTGATTGATTTATTTATAAACTTATTTTTAAAAAAAAATTATTTATTTACTTTCTCTGCAATATTTTTTTAGTCCCTGGTTTTCTGGACTATACCAGTGGTACCTTAAGGTTCATCTTAAGGATCTGTTGTAGTGACCAAAAGTTTGATTAGTATTATTGTTTATTTTTTTTATTTTATTTTATTTTATTTTCATTCTCTCTTTAAAACCAGCAAACAAAAACATCTCCTGCTCATTCTGAATGAATGCTTTATCTTTTACCCAGCGCTATTAACGATGCCCGTTGTCACAAAGCAGCTTTACAGAAATCCGGATGTCGATTTATATTTAGCTCCTTAACAACAAGCGCACGGCAAAACCAGGAAAAACCTGGCACGAACCAGAGGAACCGGACTCGAAAGGAAACTCGTCATTTTCAGGATGGCACCATAGCGATAGCGGAACGATGAGGCTATACTCTTCTTACAGTAAAATCAGTGGCGGGTGTGTGGAAAGAGTGTGTGTTGTGAGTTACTATGATGCTTCTGGTTAGAATTCTGTAGAATCCAGGTGAGGGTGTTCACTCAGGTAAGGGGCGGATCTCGGGAATACGAATGTGTTTATTCTCCCTACTGATGAGTAACCTGTGAAATATGTCGAGCATGTCCTGTTGCCTGCTCCAGGCGTCGTTTTAGAGAGAGCTTACTGTAGCGTGTGAGGTTTCCACACACACACACACACACACGCATTCACGAGTCAGCAAAGGTCACTGCTGCACTCAAACAGATGCTGTTTCTTTTTTTGTAACGAGCTGTGGACTGTAACTCTAACCCTGCTGCACTAACACGTGGAGAATAAACACGCTGTAAAGAACGAAACAGAACAGAACCCAGATCAGTGATGAAGATCTAAGAGCTTCTGTACCTCATAGCAGCTGGAGACATGATTTCATTCATCTTTATTGTGTGTGTGTGTGTGTGTGTGTATTCCTCATGGGGGTGGAATGTGACTAGAATAGAAATGGCAAAAAATAAATAGTCTCAGTAGAATTAACCCTGGTGAGAATTTGCGTATTTCAGAGACGTTTCTCGACCCCACAGTAGAGCAGCGTGAGCTTTTTCTCCGTAATTGCAGGCCAAACACTTCCTGCTGCCTTCCTTTGGCAACTTTGCAGCGTGTTTCAGACCGAGAACCAAAATAGCTCGCCTTCTTTTTTTCTTCTTCTTCTTCTTCTTCTTCTTTCTCCTCTGTCACTGTTTATTCAGTGTTAATGATGATGGTTAAAGTCTTAATGAATGAAGTTTTCACATTAGGAAGGAAAGAACAAGCGCAAAATGTGTCCTCATGCATTCAAGGCATGCCACCTCACGTGTTGTGTAACTTGAGACATGACAAGAACACACACACACACACCCTGTGAGCATATTGCAGTACTGCTGTATTCTCATCATCTAATCTACCAGAAATTCACAGCTGACATCATGCACTTGTTCGTTCATTCATTCTTTCATTTTCATTAACCTCCTTAGTCCTGCTCAGGGTCCAGGTGAATCCAGATCTTATCCTGGGAACTCTGAGCCTGAGGCAGGAATAATCGACTTTCCCAGTGCTTATGTAGCTGAAGATTTGGAGTTTAGGTTATTCAGGAAGTCTCATGGTTACAGTACAGCATACAGAAAAGTGGAAATCCCTTTAGATTAGATTAGGTTAGATTAGACCCCTGATGTGTGAGGGCACAGAGCTTAAAGGGTAACACGTCTGCCTCTGGGGTTGGGGGTTTGATTCTCACCTCTGACCTGCATGGACGGAGTTTGTATGGAATTTTCAGGGTTTCCTGTGGGTTCTCAGGTTTGAGTGTGTGTGTGTGTGTGTGTGTGTGTTTGTGTGTGTGTGTGTGTGAGAGAGAGAGAGAGAGAGAGAGAGAGAGATTATGTCCTGCGATGTATTGGCACCCCATCCAGTAGCTCCAGGGAAAGCTCCAGGTTTCCCGTGGTCCTGTGTAGGATAAGTGGTACAGAAAATGCATGAATAGATGTTTTCTTGATGGATCATGATAATTAATGGATGGATGGATGGATGGATGGATGGATGGATGATTGAATTCTTGATGGATCAAGAGGATGGATGGGTGGATTCTTGATGGACAAGGATAATGGAAGAATGGATTCCTGATGGACCAGGAGCATGCGTTCATGGATGGATGGATGGATGGATTTTCTAAGAAACAGGAGAATGGATGGATGTATGGATGGATGGATTCTTGATGGATCAGGAGGATGGATGGATGAATTCTTGATGGACCAGGATAATGGATGAATGGATGGATTCTCAATGGACCAGGATAATGGATGGATGGATTATTGATAGACCAAGATGATGGATGGATGGATGGATGGATAGATTCTTTATGGACCAGGATAATGGATGGATGGATGGATGGATTCTCAATGGACCAGGATAATGGATGGATGGATTATTGATAGACCAAGATGATGGATGGATGGATGGATGGATGGATGGATGGATAGATTCTTTATGGACCAGGATAATGGATGGATGGATAGATTCTTTATGGACCAGGATAATGGATGGATGGATAGATTCTTTATGGACCAGGATAATGGATGGATGGATGGATGGATTCTTCGTCCTTCCCTTACACAGAATGCTACTGCTATTCTTGTTCACAATCTTGTTACCTCACATATTGACTATTGTAACTCCCTTCTTTTGGTCTCTCTCATAAATCTCTTCTTAAACTTCAACTGGTTCAAAACTCAGCAGCTCGTATCATCACTAAAACTCCTTCATTTCACCACATCACTCCGGTTCTGCAGCAGCTTCACTGGCTTCCGGTGAAGCTTCGCACAGACTTTAAGGTTCTTCTTCTCACTTTTAAAGCTATTCACAATCTTGCCCCTTCTTACTTGTCTGATCTTCTCCATATTCATGTTCCCTCTCGTTCCCTTAGATCTGCCTCTTCTCTTCATCTTTCTGTGCCTTCTGCTTGTCTCGCCACCATGGGGCAGAGGGCTTTCTGTTGCTCTGCTCCCCGGCTCTGGAACTCTTTACCTCCAGACATCCGTAACCTTGACTCTCTGTCTATCTTTAAATCTAGACTCAAGTCTCACCTGTTTAAGCTTGCTTACTCTTCCTAAATCTTACTTGCCCTCTCACACAGTCACAGTCTTCTGTATTTTTTTGTTATTGTTGCTTGTTTTTGTCGTATTGTTTCTATGTGCTTTGTTTTGTAACTCATTGTTCGGTTTCCTTGGGTGTTGAGAAAGGCGCCTATAAATAAAATGTATTATTATTATTATTATTATTATTATTATTATTATTATTCTTGATGGACCAGGATGATGGATGGATGGATTCTTGATGGATCAGGATGATGGATGGATGGATGGATTCTTGCTGCATCAGGATAATTGACGGATGGAAGACTTTTAGATAGACCAAGATAATGGATTCTTGATGGATGGATGGATCCTTGATGCATCAGGATAATGGATGGATGGATGGATGACGTTTAGATAGATCAAGATAATGGATTGATTCTTAAGTACTCTCAAAAAATATGAATCTGTTTGTTTATTTGTTTGTTTGTTTGTTTATTAGGCTTGGTCACTGTGATGTACTATATTCCCTCACAGACTGTTTTGCTGTCTTTCAGTGTAAATAGATGATGGTTGTAAATGCAGCTCTGCTGTGTCAGCAAACCTACTGTCTAACTTCAGATACAAAAGTGTGCATCATAGTCTCCAAGCATCATGAACTGACCGTTTTACTTTTTTTGAAATACTGAACCATCTGAACATGTTTTCTTTACAATGTAATATCATATTTCTTACTTATTTATTGATTTAAATAATAAGTAAATACTAATGCTGTGTAAATTTAAAGACTAGAGAAGAATCCAGAAAGCAATTATTTTAATAAACCCAGCTCTGAATCCTAGCTCTAAGCTCTAAATCCTACAGAAATTGGTTGTTTTAAAGCCTGACCACTCACACAGCCGTGTCCAGAGTAAGCAGCCGGACACCATTGTAGCTGTAACTGACTGTAAACCAGACCGGATTATTTAGTGAACATTTTATTCCTACTGCAAAACAGCAGATGTGATTACATGAACAGAATTACAAAATTTGGAGGGATCACGATGCTTTTGCTTAATGGCTTTATAAATGCTGGGAAAAAAATTGCTCAGGGGCGACTAATGGGCAGTGGCGGCTCAGTGGTTACAGATCTAGGTTACTGAGCAGAAAGTTTGGGGGTTAAAGCCTCAGCACTGCCATTCTGCCACTAGATCAAGGAGCATTGACCTTCTCCCCTGTCTGCTTCATCATGACTGACCCTGTGCTCTGACCTCAGCTTTTTCTTCTTCTTCTTCTAATTATCTGAGCTGAAGTCTAGAGGTGGACGTCAGGCCTGTGATCCAGCAGGGGCGGTTTTACTCACCGATATGAAGTTGTTTTAGAAGCTATTACACCTTTATACCTCGTCAGTGCTACAGTATAGAGTGAAGCTTGTTAAACAGCAAGCCTTGGGCCATTCAGGATCCCAGCGGGAAAACAAACACAGAGACACAATGAGCTTTTCGGAACAAGATCCCGTCACTGGAAAAGTTCTCAGAATCCCGTCTGTAAATATTTGTTAGAGTTTTTGTCAGCGGTGAGTGAATGACATGCTGCACAGTCAGATCCTCCTGGGAAGTTTACGAGTTGGGAAGTCGGAATTATGACATAAAGTGCGATCAAGTTGGAGATGGAGGTGTAAGGTCTCTTTATTAACTACAAAAAAACCCCAGCAAGGATTTTAAACTCAGAACTGAGAATGAGCATCAGACCTGGTTCGTTTCTTAACCTTTTTAATCAATTTATAAAATCATTTCTCTTCTGTAGATGTGAAATGTTAACCAGCTTGATGTGGTTCAATAAACCAAATAACTGAAATCAGCTTCTGCGGCGAGAAAATGTTTAGCTTCAACTTCAGACATTGCCTCCTTTTATTCCGCCGTGTTTTCTGATCGATGCAGTCTGAGCTCAAAGAAAAGAAAACCTTGTAATTACTACTTAGTGGAGCCATTCAACTCGTAAATACAATCTTTCCGACATGACTTGAATGCACCGTTAGACTTCTTTAGCTACAGGATCGTCAAATGTTCCAGATGTGGATGGTGGATTAAAAGCCAGCTATTGTTTGATACAAACTTCTACAACAGATAACATACAACTGCTGTGATTTTTAAAGGTAAATTTTTTTGGAAATATACCAGTTGTGTTAAACGCTGGACTGTTGAACATGACATCATCAGCAATCCCGTCGTATAGCAGTGAAGGAAATGCTGACCTAGAGCCAAACTAAACTGCTGAGTAACCAAGTGTGTGAAGTCCCCCTGCGCTTCAGTCTGGAGTATTTCAGACCTGTGAGATTATGGGATTGAGTGCGCACGGCTGTCACAGTGGTTTCATGGCTTGCCGATGAGTTTGCCGTGGCTCTGTGAATAAAACAGATAAGGAGATCAGCATAACGTTTGATGCTTACTCCTACTCTTCAGGACCATGAGGTTCAGCTGGGGCTCATGGGTGCTCATCTCTACAACCATGTCACGCTGGAGAAGATGTTATGAGTTTGGAGAACGCTGACAGACCATACTGAGATTAGTGATGCGCTGTATGAGTGGAATAGTATGTCAGGATGCTCATTTGAAGAGCTTTCTGCAAAAATGATGTGATGATCAGAGCATGAGTGCTGCATGGGGGGAAAAAAAAATAATAAAACTTTGTTTAATTTGTTATGTATTTTTATTATAATATTTTGTATGAAATAATTTTGTATATTTTTTATTTATTACATCATTTTATTTTACTTATTATTATAATATTTTGTATAATATAATTTCTTATATTTTTGGATTTTATTTTTTTGTTTTTTTATTTCTATATTATTTTAATATTTAATATTTTTTTATTTGCATTTTTTTTCTATTTTTAATTTTTTTTTTTAATCATTTTTTCTAATATTTACTAAAACAGATTTCTGGAACACTGAAAAGAAAAGGAAGGAAAATATCTTTTACTGAATAACTGATTTCAGCTTTATTGTTATTTATTTTTTTTAATTTTATTTATTATTGTTTATTTAATTGCAGAATGTTCACTATGGAAAAAGATTGTTTAATCCGTTTTTGAAGCTGACTAGTCGGACGGAAGGAACATCGGTCAGAAAAAAACGTTCTATTACTGAATTTTCTTCAGTAGTTTCTTCAGTGGTTCAGTTGTCAAACATAGCCAGAGGCTGCAAAAACGTAGAGGTGTTTGTTCTGCTGAGATCTGATTACGAGCTCCTGTGGATAGGGTGTGTGTGTGTGTGTGTGTGTGTGTGTGTCCACTCACCTGAGTGGGAGAAACATCCTCCTGCCTGAAAAACACACACTATTTATGTGCGCTTGGCACACGCTGCATAAGGAAAGGAAAAGTCTGTGTTTATCTTCCTGAAACAAAATTTGCTTCAAGCAAATAATGAGCACAGACTGCAGAGTTACATGCTAGTCTAGGATTTCTGCTTCCCATGATGCACCTGGGCTCCTCTTGGCCTGCTCGAAATCCCATAAGCCTCCAAGCAGGATTTCATGTATAACTGATAGAAACCTCAGTTATTCATTTCCTGTTTACAGAGTCATTCAAACATACATGATCCAAAGAGTATAGCAGAAGAAAATTAAGAAAAAATTAATAATAATGCATGGTCACTTGCAGTATTATATATTTTTTTTCTTAATTTCCTCGACATAACAAAAACCCATTTTCTCTCACTCTCCTCCACAACCTTCTCCCTCGTCTTTCCTCCACACCTGCTGGATCCAGACTTAACTGCACCTCTCTGACCATTGCTATGGTCAGCATCAAACCGTATAAACATCCTCCTGTAGCCATGCAGAGGTCCCAGTCCCTCAAGCTGAAACTGCCTCCACCTTCAGGGTCACTATATTGTCTTGGATGATGAAGACATCCTTTACATGTCCCAGCTTTGAAGGTTGGGGTCAGAGCACAGGGTCAGCCATGATACAGCGCCCCCGGAACCAGAGAGGGTTAAATGCCTTGCGTATGGGCCCAATGGCACCAGCTTGGCAGTGCTGGATCTTGAACCCTGATCTTCCAATCAGCAACCACCTGAGCTACGTCTGCCCCATGTATAGCTGAAAGGTGGTAGCTGAAGTGGTTAATAAAAGTTCAGGGTTCAAGCTCCAGCACTGCCAAGCTGGTGCCATTGGGCCCATAAGCAAGGCATTTAACCCTCTCTGGTTCCGGGGGCGCTGTATGGCTGTCATGGCTGACCATGTTCTCTGACCCCAACTGTCCAAAGATGGGATATGAGAGTTCAGATTATCACAGAGTGAAACTAAATAGATGTAGATTAATACATTTTAGATAAATATATTTGAAACAATATGGTACTATATATATAATGTACACGGTACTCTGTAGAACTATTACTAATATCTACTATGTAGATATTTTCCATCTCATAACGGACCATTTCCAACAACATTCTTGTGAGGCTTGATCATGAGAACGGTCAGCTATCCACACTCCATCTCTTGCACAAGATCCCAAGGAGGGATGTAATCGAAGTCACACGTGCTGAGGCTCCGCTTTACATCTTCTCCGTGGTTTCCTATTGATCTGGAGGCTGCAGGTTAAACCGTGAAGAGCTCTGCTGAGTTCTCCCAGCATGTAGCTCCTGTTACACCATGCTCCGCTCAAACGCCTTTTACGACCTTCTTTCCCTTCTCCAGGGAATCATCTCGGCGCTAATGAAAAGCGAAGAATGAGCTTACGGGATATTGATCGCCGTGTTGGTTTCTCCTTTAGAGTAGAGGAGGTTGTGTGTGTGTGTGTTGAGTTGCTCTAATGATTTGTCAGAGTAATAGCATGTGGGGAAAAATTCAAAAATCAGCATACAGAGCATGGTCATGGTGAATCGTACATCGTCGCTGTAGAGGTTAAGTTATTTGCTTGATCAATGATATTTTCTAGATTTTTAGCGGTTTTTCAAAACACAGCCTTTAAAAAACATCTCAAGCGCTGAGATCGGTACGGTTGCTGACCAGATAGTGGATATTGGACAGACTTCTTCATGCCCAGGTGGTTCTTCCTCACTCCCATATGGTTCATCCTCACATCCATGTGGTTCATCCTCACGACCCTGTAGTTCATCTTCATGCCCGTGTGGTTCTTCCTCATTCCCATGTGCTTCTTCCTCATTCCCATGTGCTTCTTCCTTACACCTGTGTGGTTCTTCCTCATGCCCAGGTGGTTCTTCCTCACTCCCGTGTAGTTCTTCTTTATGCCCATTTGGTTCTGCACGCCCATGTGGTTCTTCCTCACGCCCATGTGGTTCTTCCTCGCGCCCGTGTGGTTCTTCCTCGCGCCCGTGTGGTTCTTCCTCGCGCCCGTGTGGTTCTTCCTCGCGCCCGTGTGGTTCTTCCTCGCGCCCGTGTGGTTCTTCCTCGCGCCCGTGTGGTTCTTCCTCGCGCCCGTGTGGTTATTTCTCGCGCCCGTGTGGTTCTTCCTCGCGCCCGTGTGGTTCTTCCTCGCGCCCGTGTGGTTCTTCCTCGCGCCCGTGTGGTTCTTCCTCGCGCCCGTGTGGTTCTTCCTCGCGCCCGTGTGGTTCTTCCTCGCGCCCGTGTGGTTCTTCCTCGCGCCCGTGTGGTTCTTCCTCGCGCCCGTGTGGTTCTTCCTCGCGCCCGTGTGGTTCTTCCTCGCGCCCGTGTGGTTATTTCTCGCGCCCGTGTGGTTATTCCTCGCGCCCGTGTGGTTATTCCTCGTGCCCATGTGGTTCTTCTTCACACCTGTGTGGTTCTTCCTCATGCCCGTGTGGCGCTTCAATGAAATTTCTCCAGAATGATGATGGATTAATTAACTAATATAGAAAAGCATTACTTCATGTTATTGTTGCTGAAGGTGGTTCTGCATGGTACTGAGGTATATGGAGTACTTATTACGTGTTTATAGAAGTTGCTGAGGACCAACCAATTATTTTTCAGCCTTTGAAGAATTTAAGGAGGTTATGCTTTTTTCCCCCATGTCTATATGTACACACATGCCTCTATATACACAAACATAGCAGCATGACACTTTTTTTTTTTTTTTTTGAAGCTCTTTCACTGAGGAATAGCGCTATTGGGATTCAGAGCAGCGTGAAGCTGTAAGTAGGTCAGGGGAGCATGGGCCTCACTCTGCAGCCGAACCCACAGACTGCCATCGCTGATTGTAAAGCATTCCGCAACACACTGGCGTGCCAGTACGCTTAAACAGCAGGGTCGAGGACATTGTGTTGCAAGAAAGGAACCAAAGGGCAAAAAGTGTCCAGTTCCATTATAACCTGGTTGAAGATGCAGGTCATATGAGGTCACAGATGGTTCAGAGTTGTGTGACGGTTCATGAACATGACAATTTGTCTGGTGTGTGTGTGTGTGTGTGTGTGTGTGTGTGTGGCTTGGTGCAACAATCCATCTGCCTGACTTTTATTTGAACTGCCTCACCACACCGTACAGCAGATTAGAAGCATGACAGATTTTGCAAGATGAGACGTCCTGAGCTCCACAGGAAGAGCAGGCCGGAGATGTGAGAGATTTGTACACGGCTGGATGACCGCGCGAAAGGTTAATCCAAGATAAATACAGCTACCAGTATTCTTCTGCAGCTTGTCATAGCTGTTAATGTCATTGTTCAGGACAGGTTTGTGTAACAGAATCGCCTCGAGTAGGGAGCCGAATCAAATTTAGCATGAAACTAGCTTTTCAGATTTCAACCCATCAATGTTAAAGCTTCAGTAGTAAAGCTTTGTTCTCATGGTGTCTGATCTTTTTATTTTGTTTACTTTTCTGGCTGCATGCTTTAGAATCATGAAGTATGCAATCTGATTGGCTCTAAACATTTCCTCGCTTTTAGATATACGTCCTGCTGCTCTGATTAGCAGAAACCAAATACTGAGACACGATGAGCTCTTCTGAGCAAGTTATAGTTAATTAATAATAATAATAATAATAATAATAATAATAATAATAATAATAATTTGTGCGCTGTACCTTACAGCGCCAGGGTTGATCCTGAGCGTGGTTTATTCATTTTCTTGCACATGATGTTTATTATGAAGAAGCGATGTCATATCCAGGGTGTATTCCCGATCACACCAAGTGTGCCTGGGATACACTCCAGATGAAGCAGGATCTCCTTGTATCTGCTCACAGGTTATGGGAAAACATCAGTGGCATGGCCTCTCTGTGCATCTTCAGTGCAGAAATCTGGCTTGTGAGCGAAAGAGTTCGTGTAATCCGGGATTAGCAGAGCTTCCTGAAACATTAGTATTCCCAGCTAGACTAAACCTCTGATGGTTTTTACTTTTGTTTTCAGTTTAAGCCCCAGTTGGATTGGATTTGTTTTTCTCACGTGTGGCGTTTTGAGTCATCGGTGTGCACATGAAGAGGAAAACTCTTATCTCTTATCAGTGTTCCATTTTACTGCATTCACACATCTGACTGTTTTTGCCGCTGGACAACTGAGTGTCTGTCTGTCTGTCTGTCTGTCTGTCTGTCTATCTATCTATCTATCTATCTATCTATCTATCTATCTATCTATCTATCTATCTATCTATCGCCCTGGATAAGTGCATATGATATCTATCTGTCTGTCTGTCTGTCTGTTCATCTATCCATCTATCTGTCTATCTATCCGCCTATCCATCTATGTACTGTCTATTTATGTAACTGTCTAACTATCTATCTATTGGTCTGTCTGTCTATCTATCTATCCGTCTATCTATCTATCTATCTATCTGTCTATCTATCTATCCGTCTATCTATCCACCTATCCATCTATGTAACTGTCTAACTATCTATCTGCTGGTCTGTCTATCTATCTATCAATCGCCCTGGATAAGTGCATATGATTATCTATCTATCTATCTATCTATCTATCTATCTATCTATCTATCTATCTATCTATCTGTCTATCTGTCTGTCTGTCTGTCTGTCTGTCTGTCTGTCTGTTCATCTATCCATCTATCTATCTATCTATCTATCTATCTATCTATCTATCTATCTATCTATCCACCTATCCATCTATGTACTGTCTATTTATGTAACTAACTATCTATCTATTGGTCTGTCTGTCTATCCGTCTATCTATCTATCTATCTATCTATCTATCTATCTATCTATCTATCTATCTATCTATCTATCTATCTATCTGTCTATCTATCTATCTATCTGTCTATCTATCTATCCGTCTATCTATCCACCTATCCATCTATGTAACTGTCTAACTATCTATCTGCTGGTCTGTCTGTCTATCTATCTATCAATCGCCCTGGATAAGTGCATATGATATCTATCTATCTATCTGTCTGTCTGTCTGTCTGTCTGTTCATCTATCCATCTATCTGTCTATCTATCCGCCTATCCATCTATGTACTGTCTATTTAGGTAACTGTCTAACTATCTATCTATCTGTCTGTCTGTCTGTCTGTCTGTCTGTCCATGCTTCAGTAGCTCTGACCTATGTTTCTATATTCTATATAAGATGTAGATGATTTATTTGGTGTATACGATCTGAGCCCTGTGTGTGTGTGTGGTTTTGTCTTGCAGACTCTGGCTGGAGCGTAATGAGCTCACGCTTCCGGTTGCCTGCTGGCAGATCCTACAATGTCCGGGCGTCGGAGCTGGCACGTGACAGGCAGCACACCGAAGTGCTCTGCAACATCGTTCTGCTGGACAACACCGTCCAGCCTTTTAAAGTTAATGTAAGTAACTGGTTGATCTTTTCCCAGTAAACCTTCATCAGTTTCTCAACACCAATAAAATTCCAGGTAGCTCGTAACAGCTACCAAGACAAGCCCATTTTTTGTTCCTGACTTCAGCCTAGTTGTGGCCAAACTGTCGAGTTGTGTTTTGTTCCTAACATTCCTGCTGAATGAGAAGCTTCCCCTTGGGGTTCCTCTGGATCATGTATGTACTTGCGCTCAGGTTTGGTGCAGCAGTGGTCTCTAATCTCCAGCACTAAATCACAGTGCAGTCACAGGACATGATGATTGCAACATCGCTCTGTTTGTTCTCGTGACCAAACAGAAGCAGTGGGATTAGCTGTGTGACCAAAAAAACCCTGTATAATCATAGGGGTTACAGAAAACCTCGTAATGCTTAAGATTCACATGAAAGACTTTCAGATTCCTGTCACCTGTCACGTGAAATATTGAGAAATTTTAAGCTAAGCGAACAAATTGCTTGTTTTTATCTTTTGATTTTCTTGGTACTCATGTGTGTGTGTACTGATCATCTGTAAAGTGTAAAGGAAGTGCCTGAGGCAGCTCATTTGCATTTTGCAACGCCCGCAAAACTCCATAAAAGGGCAAGTACAAATAAAGTGGGATTATAAATCATTATAAACCCCAGAGAGTGAGATTATAAATCATTATGAATACAGAGAGTGGGATTATAAATCATTATGAATACAGAGAGTAGGATTATGAATCATTATTAATACAGAGAGTGGGATTATAAATCATTATAAACACCAGAGAGTGGGATTATTAATCATTATAAACACCAGAGAGTGGGATTATAAATCATTATAAATACCAGAGAGTGGGATTATAAATCATTATAAATACAGCAGGTGGGATTATAAATCATTATAAATACCAGAGAGTGGGTTTATAAATCATTTATAGTGAGATTACAAATCATTATTATGCCGAGAGGTGCAAAATAAAATAACAAATCAGAAAACACGAGGATGAATCAGACAAACCAGAAAAGGTAGGTATAGTTTGCGAATGGAATTCTTACCTCTGATTGGACGAGACGTCTGTCACTCAGGATGTACAGGAAGTCCAGCAGGCTGCAGCAGTAGAAAGTGGATTGGTGTGTGTATGAATACAGCTCTGCTTTTATAGCGCTCCTTATATCCTTTAATCTGGAATAGTTTTGTCTTCCAAACATTCCTGCTGTGTTTTTAGAGATCGCAAACTAATCTTTATGCCATGATACGCTATCAGTATATCCAAAATCATGCCATATGAACGTCCTTCCTCAAAGTAAAAAAAACCCTGATGTTCGTGATTTCTCTCGACCCACAGTGTTTAAGATATTAAAATAAAATTCCTGTATGTGAGTGAAGACGCTCCTCTCCGGATTCTCCCCACAGTGTCGCTCAGATTTGTTGTCATTTCGGTGCTAGACCTCTCGAGGCTATAGAACATCCCATCATCAGATCTTCAGCGAGGGAAAGAAACATGTGGACTAACAGTTTAGAGAAAGCAAGGAGAGGGATCTCTGTTCCACACAACCCCTGAGTGACCACCTTTCTGTTTGTGTAGAAGTAGGCGCTGTTGACATCCAAGAGTCCGGTGTAAATATTTCTCATCTATCGGTCTGATTTCGTGTGTTTTATGAAATGACGGTAATGACCCTTCTGTTCCAGAGCACTCAAATGTCATGAATGAATGATTTTACAGGAATGATTTTGCCAAGCATAAAAATCTGCAAACAGAGACTTAATCAGTTAAATGAGTTAATCTAGCTCGGTGTAACAAGCTGCCAGAGTCAGTCATGTGGGTTCATCAGCTGCTGCTTTGTATAAGGATTAAATTCATTATCTGATGATTTATTTACTTATTTATTTACCTTGCTGTTGTTCTTTCCTCATCTGTGGTGTTGTATCAGTCTCAGTCACTCATTAATCATCAGACTTAAGATGAAGTTTTCAGTAGGAAGCACTAATCTCTTAACATTTCCCGAGTCATGATCTTCTGTCTCTTACAGCATCCGCTAGCATGAGGCATCAGGTCTGTGTTCACCAGGCTGTTTTTATTTATTTATTTTTTCCAGTGCATTTTGAAACCCTGCTTGATTAAAAGGCTCCGTTGCTGCATATGTGATGTGGTGTGTGTGAAGTGAGGTGTATGTGTGATGTGATGTGAGGTGTGTGTGATATGGTGTGTGATATGGTGTGTGTGATGTGATCTGAGTGATGTGATGTGGTGTGTGATATGAGGTGTGTGTGTATGATATGGTGTGTGTGATAGGATGTGGTGTGTATGTGTGATGTGATGTGTGCGATGTGATGTGAGGTGTGTGTGATATGGTGTGTGATATGGTGTGTGTGATGTGATCTGAGTGATGTGATGTGGTGTGTGATATGAGGTGTGTGTGTATGATATGATGTGTGTGATAGGATGTGGTGTGTGTGATGAGTGTGATGTGTAATATGAGGTGTGTTATGTGATGTGGTATGTGTGTGTGTATGTGTGATTTGAGATGATGTGAGGTGTGTGTGTGTGTGATAATAGTTATTAAACAAGCGTGAGTCCTCTCTTTTGTGTGAAGTCTGATCAGCTCTTGATGTAATTCAGTTTGATCTTGTGCTTCTGCCTGGCTTCTGAAACATGAAATATGGAAATGTGTGTGATATCTATCAAAAGTGGTCCAAGGAAGGAACAGTGGTGAACCAGCGACAAGGTCATGGGTGGCCAAGGCTCATTGATGCACGTGGGGAGTGAAGGCTGGCCGTGTGTTCGGATCCAACAGACGAGCTACTGTTGCTCAAATTGCTGAAGAAGTTAAAGCTGGTTCTGATAGAAAGGTGTCAGAATACACAGTGCATCACAGTTTGTTGCGTATGGGGCTGCATAGTTGCAGACCAGTCAGGGTGTCCATGCTGACCCCTGTGCACCACCAAAAGCACCAACAATGGGCACATGAGCATCAGAAATGGTAGAATGGAAGAAGGTGGCCTGGTCTGATGAATCATGTTTTCTTTTACATCACGTGGATGGCTGGGTGCGTGTCCGTCACTTACGTGGGGAACACATGGCACCAGGATGCACTATGGGAAGAAGGCAGGCCAGTGGAGGCAGTGTCATGCTTTGGGCAATGTTCTGCTGGGAAACCTTGGGTCCTGCCATCCATGTGGATGTTACTTTGACACGTACCACCTACTTAGCATTGTTGCAGACCATGTACACCTTTTCATGGAAACAGTATTCCCTTTCAGCAGGATAATGCATGGTGCCACAAAGCAAAAATGGTTCAGGAATGGTTTGATGAGCACAACGAGTTTGAGGTGTTGACTTGTCCTCCAAATTCTCCAGATCTTAATCCAATCAAGCATTGTGGGATATGCTGGACAAACAAGTCCGATCCATGGAGGCCCCACCTCACAACTAGGATCTGCTGCTAACATCTTGGTGCCAGATACCACAGCACATCTTCATGGACCTAGTGGAGTCCATGTCTCAACGGGTCAGGGCTGTTTGGCAGCAAAAAGGGCACCAACACAATATTAGGCAGGTGGTCATAATGCTGTGGCTGATGTGTGTGTGTGTGTGTGTGTATGTATGTATGTATGTGTATACACCTGCTGCTGGAGTTGAAGTCTCTTGCTGCTTGCCTGTTGAACTCCTCCCACAGTGTTTGAGGTGATTTCTGGACAAGCTGCCTCCTGCCCTCACACATTTCTGTCATTCCGGTGTGTAGCACACACCATACAGGTGTCTCTCTCTCACAGCAGCACACACCACACACGTTTCTCTCTCACAGCAGTACATACCACACGTCTCTCTCTCATTTCACTGCACCGGGTCACAGATCTGCAGCTGCTGAACAGGCTTCACTCTCAGCTCTTATCCTCAGGCACATACACACACAGAGAGAAACACACACACCCACACAGAGAAACGCACACACACACACACACAGGGAATCACAAACACAAAGTAACACATACACAGAGAAAAACACACAGATGCACTGAAACACACAGAAACACCTACACACAAACACATACGTATATACACACACAGAGAAAAACATACACACAGAGAAAAACATACATATACACACACACACACAGAGAAACATATACACATAGAGAAAAGCACACACAGAAACATACACATAGATAAAAACATACACACACACACAGAGAAACATATACACATAGAGAAAAGCACACACACACACACAGAAACAGAAACATACACAGATAAAAACATACACACACACACAGAAACAGAAACATACACACACACACAGAGAAACATATACACATAGAGAAAAGCACACACACACACAGAAACAGATACATACACATAGATAAAAACATACACACACACACAGAGAAACATATACACATAGAGAAAAGCAGAAACAGAAACATACATATAGATAAAAACATACACACACACACAGAGAAACATATACACAGAGAAAAGCACACACAGAAACATACATATAGATAAAAACATACACACACACACACACAGAAACATATACACATAGAGAAAAGCACACACACACACAGAAACAGAAACATACACATAGATAAAAACATACACACACACACACACACACAGAAACAGAAACATACACACACACACACACACAGAGAAACATATACACATAGAGAAAAGCACACACACACACGGAAACAGATACATACACATAGATAAAAACATACACACACACACAGAGAAACATATACACATAGAGAAAAGCAGAAACAGAAACATACATATAGATAAAAACATACACACACACACACAGAGAAACATATACACATAGAGAAAAGCACACACAGAAACATACACAGATAAAAACATACACACACACAGAGAAACATATACACATAGAGAAAAGCACACACACAGAAACATACACATAGATAAAAACATACACACACACACACACACACACAGAAACAGAAACATACACACACACACACACAGAGAAACATATACACATAGAGAAAAGCACACACACACACGGAAACAGATACATACATATAGATAAAAACATACACACACACACACACACACACAGAGAAACATATACACATAGAGAAAAGCACACACACACACAGAAACAGAAACATACACATAGATAAAAACATACACACACACACACACACAGAAACAGAAACATACACACACACACAGAGAAACATATACACATAGAGAAAAGCGCACACACACACGGAAACAGATACATACACATAGATAAAAACATACACACACACACACACACACACACAGAAACAGAAACATACACACACACACACACACAGAGAAACATATACACATAGAGAAAAGCACACACACACACAGAAACAGAAACATACACATAGATAAAAACATACACACACACACACACACACACACAGAAACAGAAACATACACACACACACACACAGAGAAACATATACACATAGAGAAAAGCACACACACACACGGAAACAGATACATACACATAGATAAAAACATACACACACACACAGAGAAACATATACACATAGAGAAAAGCAGAAACAGAAACATACATATAGATAAAAACATACACACACACACACACACAGAGAAACATATACACATAGAGAAAAGCACACACAGAAACATACACAGATAAAAACATACACACACACAGAGAAACATATACACATAGAGAAAAGCACACACACACACAGAAACAGAAACATACACATAGATAAAAACATACACACACACACACACACACACACACACACAGAAACAGAAACATACACACACACACACACAGAGAAACATATACACATAGAGAAAAGCACACACACACACGGAAACAGATACATACATATAGATAAAAACATACACACACACACACACACACACACACACAGAGAAACATATACACATAGAGAAAAGCACACACACACACAGAAACAGAAACATACACATAGATAAAAACATACACACACACACACAGAAACAGAAACATACACACACACACACACACACACAGAGAAACATATACACATAGAGAAAAGCACACACACACACGGAAACAGATACATACACATAGATAAAAACATACACACACACACAGAGAAACATATACACATAGAGAAAAGCAGAAACAGAAACATACATAGATAAAAACATACACACACACACACAGAGAAACATATACACATAGAGAAAAGCACACACAGAAACATACACAGATAAAAACATACACACACACAGAGAAACATATACACATAGAGAAAAGCACACACACACACAGAAACAGAAACATACACATAGATAAAAACATACATACATACATACACACACACACACACAAACACACAGAAACAAACATACACATAGATAAAAACATACATACATACATACATACACACACACACACACAGAAACAGAAACATACATACATACACACAGAAACAGAAACATACACATAGATAAAAACATACATACATACATACATACACACACACACACACACAAACAGAAACATACATACATACACACAGAAACAGAAACATACACATAGATAAAAACATACATACATACATACATACATACATACATACACACAGAAACAGAAACATACACATAGATAAAAACATACATACATACACACACACACACACACACACACAGAAACAGAAACATACATACATACACACAGAAACAGAAACATACACATAGATAAAAACATACATACATACACACACACACACAGAAACAGAAACATACACATAGATAAAAACATACATACACACACACGCACACACAGAAACACATACATACACACACACACAGAAACATACACATAGAGAAAAGCACACACACAGAAACAGAAACATACACAGATAAAAACATACATACACACACACACACACACACACAGAAACACATACATACACACACACAGAGAAACATGTACACATAGAGAAAAGCACACACACAGAAACAGAAACATACACAGATAAAAACATACATACACACACACACACACACACACACACAGAAACACATACATACACACACACAGAGAAACATATACACAGAGAAAAGCACACACAGAAACAGAAACATACACAGATAAAAACATACATACACACACACACAGAAACACATACATACACACACACAGAGAAACATATACACAGAGAAAAGCACACACAGAAACAGAAACATACACAGATAAAAACATACATACACACACACAGAGAAACAGATACACAGAGAAAAGCACACACAGAAACAGAAACATACACAGATAAAAACATACATACACACACACACAGAAACACATACATACACACACACAGAGAAACATATACACAGAGAAAAGCACACACAGAAACAGAAACATACACAGATAAAAACATACATACACACACACACAGAAACACATACATACACACACAGAGAAACATATACACATAGAGAAAAGCACACACAGAAACAGAAACATACACAGATAAAAACATACATACACACACACACAGAAACACATACATACACACACAGAGAAACATATACACATAGAGAAAAGCACACACAGAAACATACACATAGATAAAAACATACATACACACACACAGAAACACAGAAACACATACATACACACACACAGAAACATACACATAGATAAAAACATACATACACACACACAGAAACACAGAAACACATACATACACACACACAGAAACATACACATAGATAAAAACATACATACACACACACAGAAACACAGAAACACATACATACACACACACAAACATACACATAGATAAAAACATACATACATACACACGCACACACACAGAAACAGAAACATACACATAGATAAAAACATACATACACACACACACACACACAGAAACACATACATACACACACACAGAGAAACATATACACATAGAGAAAAGCACACACACACACAGAAACATACACATAGATAAAAACATACACACAAACACATACATACACACACAAACACATACACAGAGAAAAACACACGGACACACACACACAGAAACACAAACACATACACAGATAAAAACATACATACACACACACAGAAACACATACACACAGAGAAAAACACACACACACACAGAAAAACACACAAACACATACACAAAGATAAAAACATACACACACACACAAACACATATACACAGAGAAAAACACACACACAGAAACACATACACAAAGATAAAAACACACACACACAAACACATATACACACAGAAAAACACACACACAAACACATACACAAAGATAAAAACACACACACACAAACACATATACACACAGAAAAACACACACACAGAAACACATACACAGAGAAAAACACACACACACAAACACATACACAAAGATAAAAACACACACAAACACATATACACAGAGAAAAACACACACACACAAACACATACACAAAGATAAAAACCCACACACACAAACACATATACACACAGAAAAACACACACACAAACACATACACAAAGATAAAAACACACACACACAAACACATATACACACAGAAAAACACACACACAAACACATACACAAAGATAAAAACACACACACACAAACACATATACACAGAGAAAAACACACACACACAAACACATACACAAAGATAAAAACACACAGAAACACATACACAAAGATAAAAACCCACACACACAAACACATATACACACAGAAAAACACACACACAAACACATACACAAAGATAAAAACACACACAAACACATACACAAAGATATAAAAACACACACAAACACATACACAAAGATAAAAACCCACACACACAAACACATATACACACAGAAAAACACACACACAAACACATACACAAAGATAAAAACACACACACACAAACACATACACAAAGATAAAAACACACACAAACACATACACAAAGAAAAACACACACACACAAACACATACACAAAGATAAAAACACACACACAGAAACACATATACACAGAGAAAAACACACACACACAAACACATATACACAGAGAAAAACACACACACAGAAACACATATACACACAGAAAAACACACACACACAAACACATACACAGAGAAAAACACACACACACAAACACATACACAAAGATAAAAACACACACAAACACATATACACAGAGAAAAACACACACACAGAAACACATACACAAAGATAAAAACACACACACACAAACACATATACACACAGAAAAACACACACACAGAAACACATACACAGAGAAAAACACACACACAAACACATACACAAAGATAAAAACACACACAAACACATATACACACAGAAAAACACACACACAGAAACACATACACAGAGAAAAACACACACACACAAACACATACACAAAGATAAAAACACACACAAACACATATACACACAGAAAAACACACACACAGAAACACATACACAAAGATAAAAACACACACAAACACATATACACACAGAAAAACACACACACAGAAACACATACACAGAGAAAAACACACACACACACAAACACATACACAAAGATAAAAACACACACAAACACATATACACACAGAAAAACACACACACAGAAACACATACACAGAGAAAAACACACACACACAAACACATACACAAAGATAAAAACACACACACACAAACACATATACACACAGAAAAACACACACACAAACACATACACAGAGAAAAACACACACACACAAACACATACACAAAGATAAAAACACACACACAAACACATATACACACAGAAAAACACACACACAAACACATACACAAAGATAAAAACACACACACACACAAACACATATACACACAGAAAAACACACACACAGAAACACATACACAGAGAAAAACACACACACACAAACACATACACAAAGATAAAAACACACAGAAACACATACACAGAGAAAAACACACACACACAAACACATACACAAAGATAAAAACACACACACAAACACATATACACACAGAAAAACACACACACACAAACACATATACACACAGAAAAACACACACACACAGAAACACATATACACACAGAAAAACACACACACAAACACATATACACACAGAAAAACACACACACAGAAACACATACACAAAGATAAAAACACACACAAACACATACACAGAGAAAAACACACACACACAAACACATACACAAAGATAAAAACACACACAAACACATATACACAGAGAAAAACACACACACAGAAACACATACACAAAGATAAAAACACACACAAACACATATACACAGAGAAAAACACACACACACAAACACATATACACACAGAAAAACACACACACAGAAACACATATACACACAGAAAAACACACACACACAAACACATACACAAAGATAAAAACACACACAAACACATATACACAGAGAAAAACACACACACAGAAACACATATACACAGAGAAAAACACACACACACAAACACATATACACACAGAAAAACACACACACAGAAACACATATACACAGAGAAAAACACACACACAGAAACACATATACACAGAGAAAAACACACACACAGAAACACATATACACAGAGAAAAACACACACACACAAACACATACACAAAGATAAAAACACACACAAACACATATACACAGAGAAAAACACACACACAGAAACACATATACATAGAGAAAAACACACACACAGAAACACATATACACAGAGAAAAACACACACACACAAACACATATACACACAGAAAAACACACACACAGAAACACATATACACAGAGAAAAACACACACACAGAAACACATATACACACAGAAAAACACACACACACAAACACATACACAGAGAAAAACACACACACACAAACACATACACAAAGATAAAAACACACACAAACACATATACACAGAGAAAAACACACACACACAAACACATATACACACAGAAAAACACACACACAGAAACACATACACAGAGAAAAACACACACACACAAACACATACACAAAGATAAAAACACACACAAACACATATACACACAGAAAAACACACACACAGAAACACATACACAGAGAAAAACACACACACACAAACACATACACAAAGATAAAAACACACACAAACACATATACACAGAGAAAAACACACACACAAACACATACACAAAGATAAAAACACACACACACACAAACACATATACACAGAGAGAAAAACACACACAGAAACACATACACAAAGATAAAAACACACACACACAAACACATATACACACAGAAAAACACACACACAAACACATACACAAAGATAAAAACACACACACACAAACACATACACAAAGATAAAAACACACACAAACACATATACACACAGAAAAACACACACACAAACACATACACAAAGATAAAAACACACACACACAAACACATACACAAAGATAAAAACACACACACACAAACACATACACAAAGATAAAAACACACACAAACACATATACACAGAGAAAAACACACACACAGAAACACATATACACAGAGAAAAACACACACACAGAAACACATATACACAGAGAAAAACACACACACAGAAACACATATACACACAGAAAAACACACACACACAAACACATATACACACAGAAAAACACACACACAGAAACACATATACACAGAGAAAAACACACACACAGAAACACATATACACAGAGAAAAACACACACACAGAAACACATATACACAGAGAAAAACACACACACACAAACACATATACACACAGAAAAACACACACACAGAAACACATATACACAGAGAAAAACACACACACACAAACACATATACACACAGAAAAACACACACACAGAAACACATATACATAGAGAAAAACACACACACAGAAACACATATACACAGAGAAAAACACACACACACAAACACATATACACAGAGAAAAACACACACACAGAAACACATATACACACAGAAAAACACACACACAGAAACACATATACACAGAGAAAAACACACACACAGAAACACATATACACACAGAAAAACACACACACACAAACACATACACAGAGAAAAACACACACACACAAACACATACACAAAGATAAAAACACACACAAACACATATACACAGAGAAAAACACACACACAGAAACACATACACAGAGAAAAACACACACACACAAACACATATACACAGAGAAAAACACACACACACAAACACATACACAAAGATAAAAACACACACACACAAACACATATACACACAGAAAAACACACACACAGAAACACATACACAAAGATAAAAACACACACACACAAACACATATACACACAGAAAAACACACACAAACACATATACACAGAGAAAAACACACACACAGAAACACATACACAAAGATAAAAACACACACAAACACATATACACAGAGAAAAACACACACACAGAAACACATACACAAAGATAAAAACACACACACACAAACACATATACACACAGAAAAACACACACACAGAAACACATACACACAGAAAAACACACACACAAACACATATACACAGAGAAAAACACACACACACAAACACATACACAGAGAAAAACACACACACACAAACACATACACAGGGAAAAACACACACACAGAAACACATATACACAGAGAAAAACACACGTACATGGACACACACAGAAACACATATAAACACAAACACACATTTTTATTATTTATCTTTAGTCTCTCTCTTCTGAGAATAATGTATTATCCTGTACCGGGGGAGGGGTTATGGTAATGTTTTATTAACGTTAATGGGTGGAGTCTCAGGTGTCAGGAAAGTCCTACAGATTTTGCACTTCCAGCTTGCCTGTAACACCACAACATTTATTTTGTCTTGTTAGCTTCACAAGAGAAACTAGCAGCTGTTAAAGAAGCCATTGCATATATCTGCTATAATGTACTTGATCTGCAATGAAGCTACACACACTTTCTGCCCAGTTTGGTTCCATTCCAGTTTCCTCCCACTAGCAAGCTCTCACTACCACCTGCATCACATGCTTCCCCTGAGACTGAAGCTAGCTAATGGCATCTATTTCAAACTGATGCTCATGCTGTGTCACAGGACTGAGTAACACACATGCACACACAGAGAGAGGGAGAGAGAGAGATGTGTGGGTGTGTCTCTATGTGTGGGATTCTCTCCATGTGTGGGTGTGTCTATGCCTATGTGTGGGTGTGTCTATGCCTGTGTGGGTGTGTCCATGCCTATGTGTGGATGTGTCTATGCCTGTGTGGGTGTGTCTATGTCTGTGTGGGTGTGTCTCTATGTGTGGGTGTGTCTCTATGTGCTGGTATGTCTATGTGTGTTTGTTTGTCTCTGTGTGGGTGTCTCTCTGTGTGGGTGTGTCTGTGTGGGTGTGTTTCTATGTGTGGGTGTGTCTATGTCTGCATAGGTGTGTCTCTATGTGTGGGTGTGTCTGTGTGGTTGGGTGTGTCTGTGTGGTTGGGTGTCCGTGTGGGTGAGTCTATGTGTGGGTGTGTCCGAGTTTGGTGTGTGTAGGGATATATGGGTTGGTGTGGTGTGGGGTTATGAGTTGGGGTGTGTGTGTGTGTATTTGTGTGTGTGGGGGGAGGGGTATGTTGTGGGGTAGGATGTGTGTAGGGGTGTGTGTGTGTGTGTGTGTGTGTGTGTGAGAGAGAGAGTGAGAGAGACTTATTCCTGTGCCCTGTTTTTCCTCCTGGACTGTAAATAAAAGATGATTTAAGTCTGGCTGTGTGTCTGAGCAGTCTGCTTGTGTTGAACGCTTGTTAGTCTGCCAGAAAAACAGCACCGCAGTACAGTGAGGCCTGCTCTCAGAGAGCCATCATACATTCTTTAGGAGCTGAAAACACACACACACACACACACACACACTGCTTGCAGTTCAGCACAGCACTGGTGTAGACGTGTGTTTTTCGGGAAAGCTGTGGGAAGTAAAAGGAAGGAAACGCTGATGCGAACTCTTCCCCTTTAAACAAAACAGAAAGGATAAAGCATGTGACTGAAGCCTGATAAATTCCTTCTGTTTTACATGCTGAAAACTTGTGGTTATTTTCAGAAGCCCAAGACCTCACTCACGATATATCGACTGTTTTTACTTCACTGTGACACGGTTCAGTGTTCAGCGACATAACACCCTTTACTTCACATTATTACATAATTACACATTATTAGTATATATTTTTTTGAAAATGTTGGCAGTAGTGAAAGAGCAACAAGTCACCAAGGATGTACACTGATCAGCCATAACATTATGAGCACTGACAGGTGAAGTGAATAACATTGATGATCTCCTCATCATGGCACCTGTTAGTGGGTGGGGTATATTAGGCAGCAAGTGAACATTTTGTCCTCAGAGTTGATGTGTTAGAAGCAGGAAAAATGTAAGGATTTGAGCGAGTTTGACAAGGGCCAAATTGTGATGGCTAGACGACTGGATCAGAGCATCTCCAAAACTGCAGCTCTTGTGGGGTGTTCCCGGTCTGCAGTGGTCAATATCTATCAAAAGTGGTCCAAGGAAGGAACAGTGGTGAATCAGCGACAGGGTCATGGGCGGCCAAGGCTCATTGATGCACGTGGGGAGTGAAGGCTGACCCGTGTTCTGATAGAAAGGTGTCAGAATACACAGTGCATGAAGGGTCACAGCTGATGGGGGACCAACAATATTAGGCAGGTGGTCATAATGTTATGCCTGTTCGGTGTGTGTGTGTGTGTGTGTGTATGTATATATATATATATATATATATATATATATATATATATATATATATATATATATATATATATATATATATATATATATATATGTGTGTGTGTGTTTTATAATTTTTCTTTTTTTATGTATCTTTAATATGGTACATGCCAACATGCCAAGTATCCTGCGTATTAAGAATAAGAGCTGCTTAATTTCCCCCTTGTCTCCGTCTGCAGACGTCTGCATGTGCTTCCTGCTGGACTGAGCATCAGGCAGTTTTTACTCCTGCAGGCAGTAATAATAGATCACAGAGCAGAGGGAAGGAGCACAGCTGATGTGACTGCTATTTAATAACACCATTTTTTCTTTTGAGTGACTTTTTTTTTCTGCCGAAGGAAAAGAGTTCTGTTTAATCTGCTGATGTCTGCGGTCACTCTTTTATGCATCTCATTAAAGTTCACCTCGATTGACCTTCTTTCCCTTTCTGCCATTTGGTCTAATCATCTCTGGTCTGTCTGTCTATCTGTCTATCTATCTATCTATCTATCTATCTATCTATCTATCTATCTATCTATCTATCTATCGCTCTATCGCTCTATCGCTCTATCGCCCAGATCTTGTTTGTAAGCAGTGAGGTTTTATGATAGTAATGATGTCAGTAATTCTCATTGCCTCATGGCCTGATGTCAGATTTTTGAAGTACTCTCTCCTTGAACCCCGTTGCACTGGTATGTGTACGGTTCAGAGCTGGCTCTCGTTACATGCGTTAGATCCTGAGACTGATTTGATTTGGATTCAAAACAAAACTTTATACTATATACAGTACATGAAAGGAGCAAGTATTAATGAAGGAAGGTGAGGGTTTCTCATGAATGATCACATTAAGTGGTGAAGAACTCTGAGACGTGTGTGTGCTTAAAAAAAGAAATGATAGTGATATTTTCATTTCCTTGTTCTTCATGGTTGACCAAAGTATTGAAATTAGGCACATTTTGTTTTTTTTCCGGTATTATTTTATTTTATTTTTTAATCTGTAATTTTGGATAAAATTGAAGAAACTCTTGCTGACTGAGTTACAGAACATTATGGTGACGGCCGCAGTGTGAATCCTGTCTCATTCCTGACTCTTCACGCCTGGTTTCAGATGTCATGATGTTTCTTCAGATAACCAGGC
Source organism: Hemibagrus wyckioides (assembly GCF_019097595.1). Taxonomy (NCBI): domain Eukaryota; kingdom Metazoa; phylum Chordata; class Actinopteri; order Siluriformes; family Bagridae; genus Hemibagrus; species Hemibagrus wyckioides. The sequence continues at coordinate 27,016,591 of NC_080715.1, read as the reverse complement.
TCCTGCCAGTCTTGAGTGCGTCCTCACGTTGTGCGTGTGCGTGTGTCTGTGTGTACGTGTGTGTGCTCCCTCGAGACGAGTCTGTCGTTCATCTCATGTTGTAATTCCATCTGTTGAGTGTCTGTCTGTTCCTCATGAGACCGAGGTGCCGTACACCAGCCGTAACTCGTATCCGAGCGCCACAGCAGATCTGACAGCTGACAGAAAAATCTGTCTCATTAGCTAACACGGTGCTAACACTCAGACTCGTGTCTCTGAGCTAGAGGCGTGTTGGAGGAATCAGTGCAGGCTAAATCATGAGGTTAGCTCATGAGTTAAATTCACATTTCCATTTAAATAAAAACAACTGGTTAGTGGATGTCTCTGTAGGAGACCGGGCACATGGCAGAGGGATGGAGAGAAAATAATAAATCAGCTCTTGGTGCTCTGTATAAAGTTCACATCATGTTTGCTGAACTTAACCACAGCAGATCCTTCTAATAGTCCTAGTTCCTCTTTAGCACACAGCTGAGCCTCATGTAGCCTCATGACATTTAACCGACTACACAAACTGATGATGAGCTCAAACTAACAGTCTTACCACGAGTTATTCGTGTACTGTTCAAGATTATTAGTGAGTTTGTTCTGAGCAAACAGACATGATGAGGCAGTGTGTTACTGAAAACTGTGAACTAGAGCTAGTGATGAACTGAAAATGGACAATAACACTTTTTGGTCAAGACGATATTCCACAGCCCAGTCCAAAAGAGCAAAGCTGTCCTGCTTTCCTAGACTAGAGGCACTGGCAATCAGAGAGGCGCAAGCCAATCAGTTAGGCAAAAGAGGCACTGGCCAATCAGAGAGGTACTAGGGGCACTGGCCTATCCGAGAGGCACTAAAGGAACTGGCCAATCAGAGAGGCATTAGAGGCACTGGCCAATCAGAGAGGCACTAGAGGAACTGGTCAATCAGAGAGGCTGTAGAGGCACTAGCCAATCAAAGATGTTCTGGCCAGTCAAAGAGGCAGTGGCAAACCACAAAGGCACTGGGCAGTTAGAGAGGCACTAGAGGCACTGGCCAATCAGAGAGGCACTAGCCAATCAAAGAGCCACAGGCAAACCACAAAGGCACTAGTCATTCATAGAGGCACTGGCCAATCAGAGTGGCACTAGAGGCCCTGGCCAATCAGAGTGGCACTAGAGGCCCTGGCCAATCAGAGTGGCACTAGAGGCCCTGGCCAATCAGAGTGGCACTAGAGGCCCTGGCCAATCAGAGTGGCACTAGAGGCCCTGGCCAATCAGAGTGGCACTAGAGGCCCTGGCCGGCCAATCAGAGTGGCACTAGAGGCCCTGGCCGGCCAATCAGAGTGGCACTAGAGGCCCTGGCCGGCCAATCAGAGTGGCACTAGAGGCCCTGGCCGGCCAATCAGAGTGGCACTAGAGGCCCTGGCCGGCCAATCAGAGTGGCACTAGAGGCCCTGGCCAATCAGAGTGGCACTAGAGGCCCTGGCCAATCAGAGTGGCACTAGAGGCCCTGGCCAATCAGAGTGGCACTAGAGGCCCTGGCCGGCCAATCAGAGTGGCACTAGAGGCCCTGGCCGGCCAATCAGAGTGGCACTAGAGGCCCTGGCCGGCCAATCAGAGTGGCACTAGAGGCCCTGGCCGGCCAATCAGAGTGGCACTAGAGGCCCTGGCCGGCCAATCAGAGTGGCACTAGAGGCCCTGGCCGGCCAATCAGAGTGGCACTAGAGGCCCTGGCCGGCCAATCAGAGTGGCACTAGAGGCCCTGGCCGGCCAATCAGAGTGGCACTAGAGGCCCTGGCCGGCCAATCAGAGTGGCACTAAAGGCACTGGCCAATCACAGAGGCAGTAGAGGCACTGGCCAATTGAGAGGCACTAGAAACACACTATATCTCATGTATAAACCTTTAAACTATGCAGTGTTTTGAAGTTTAATAAACAAATTCTAATATTTAATATTTATTAATATAATATTAAATAACAAATTGTAATATTTCTTGCTTTTTCTTACTGAAAATACATCTTTGTTGCTTTGAGCCTTCAGATTCTGACGTGTGTGTGTGTGTGTTGATTCGGCAGAAGCACGATCAAGGACAGGTCCTGCTGGACGCAGTGTTTAAGCACCTGGAGCTGACCGAGAGAGACTATTTTGGGCTGCACCTGGCCGACGAGTCCTCCGACAGTCCGGTGAGTTCAAAGGTCACGCTCGAGCTTCAGCGGCTCCACCCCCGGCTCTGTCTCTCACACCGACATCCTTCCAGCCGGTAACGTTGAGGCTTACACCTCTGAATGTAGAGCAGCTCACTGAAATATCACGTTCACGACAGGAAGATCTGCATAAACCCACGCCTCAGTGAGCGTACTGTTCTCTACACAATACACACAACACTCGGATTGTGTCACAGTTACACAATATTAGAAGGTCAGAACGTAAGAAGGTGGACATCCATCTCCCCATTAAACTCCTGCAGAAACACTGCTACACCTCGAACTATCTGAGATGGACACTGAGCAATAGATTGGTGTGCTGGACATATGCCTGGTTATTGATTATTTCTCTCTCTCTCTCTCTCTCGTTGTCTTTCTTAGAGGTGGCTGGATACAAACAAACCCATCAGGAAGCAATTAAAAAGTAAGTAGATTGAAAGCTGACTCTTACCCATACATTCTCAGGTAGTGTGTTGTGTATTGATGTGTGTTAGCGGATTCACACCGTTCTCTCTCTCTCTCCCTCTCTCCCCCCCCCCTCTCCCTCCATCCAGGGGGATCTCCTCATCATCTGAACTTCCGGGTGAAGTTTTTTGTGAGTGACCCGAGCAAACTTCAGGAAGAGTACACACGGTATGTGGGATTCAACCTTCACAGAGCATTGCACACAAGCCAGACTATATTATATGCAAATTAGCAACACTGAATATTGAACCTTATTGGCTGTCATGTTTTATGATGACATGAAACCCTTTTATGTTAATTTGTAATAATAATAATAATATACTACCTTTCAAGCTGAGGGACATCAAGCAAAGTTTGATCTCTTGCCTCATAAAACTAATGTTCATCTCTCTCTCTCTCTCTCTCGCTCTCTCTCTCTCTCTCTCTCTCTCACTGTTTCTCTCTGTCACCCTGTTATTCACTCGCTTTCTCTCTCTCTCTCTCTCTCTCTGTTTCTCTCTGTCACCCTGTTATTCACTCGCTTTCTCTCTCTCTCTCACACACACTCTTACTGTTTCTCTCTGTCACCCTGTGTTATTCTCTCTCTCTCTCTCTCTCTCTCTCGCTCTCTTTTTCTCTCTCCAAAGGTACCAGTATTTTTTGCAGATAAAGCAGGACATACTCAGTGGGAGGTGAGCAGCCTCTACATTTTCCACACACAAATGCAAAAGTTTAATGAATAATGATCAGGTGAATTTAACCGTGTGTGTGTGTGTGTGTGTGTGTGTGTATTTCAGACTGCCCTGTCCGCACAACACTGCCGCACTCCTGGCCTCCTACGCTGTTCAGTGTGAGTACACACAGATTTCAGACAGATGCTGTTGAAGTTCTCAGTCGCTCACTGTATAGTGCACTAGAGGAAGACAAGGCAGTGTGAATGTCTCAGGCAGTGATGCAGGAAGCAGCACATCATCAGCTGACAGTTACATCCTCTACTTACTTCCAGTGTAGCTGTGATAATCATTCCCTCACCAGACTCTCTGTCTGTCTCTCTCTCTCTCTCAAATTCAAATTCAAATGAGCTTTATTGGCATGACAGATTGTACATGTATTGCCAAAGCATTTAAAAGGGGTAAAGATTACAAACAAAATTACAAAATCAACAAACAAATGAATAAAATAACAAATAAATAAATAGCAAAATGAAAGCATAAAATCTACAGGTATGAGTGAGGAATGTGTGTGTGAATGTGTGTGTGTGTGTGTGTGTGTGTGAGTCATGAGCGCATCACTGATTGGTGGACTCCTCCCTCTTTTTGTGGCAGTCGTGGATGTACCGAGCTGCCAGGGAAATACAGTCTCTTTTTTCTCCCAGTAAATACTGGAGTTTTGTGTCGTTCTCCAGTTTGATGATGATTCCGGACAAATCAGCTCAAATTTAGGAAAGAATTGTTTTGGAATTTCCTGGTAGTTTGGACAGGATGTGAGGAAGTGGAGCTCTGTCTCTACCTCTCCTTGGTTACAATACAGACAGAACCTGCTCTCCCTGGGCAGGCAGCTCTGTCTGTATCTGCCCGTCTCTATGGCCAGGCTGTGGTCACTGAGTCTGTACCTGGTCATAGTTTTCCTCAGTGTGTTTTCTCTAATTGTACTCAGATATTCTGCTGTTGTGTATTCTCTGTTTAGCACCAAATAACATTGTAGCTTGCTTTGATTTTGTGTTGTTTTAGTCCAGTAAGTGAGAGAATATTCCTTCTGTGTGTTAATCCTTTTGTTTGGGCCGAATTCTGTGGATGAGGTGGTCAGTGTCCTGAGGCTGGTCAGTGTTAGCCGGATTAGTTTGTTTGTGGAGCCTCACGACCAGCTGAATAAGGGGGCTTTTTTCTATGTTCGCTTCATGGTTTTTAAGGGCTTTAAAATGATGAGTCGGGGTCACTCAATTTCAGATGTTTCCAGAATTTGATGGCTCTTTTCTCGATGTGGATTAATAGAGGGTATTGTCCTAATTCTGCCCTGCATGCGTTGTTAGGTGTGTTCTTCTGTACCCTGAGGATGCTCCTACAGAACTCTGCATGCAGGGCTTCTATTGGGTTTTTGTCCCATTTGTTGAATTCCTGATTTAGGAGAGGACCCCAGACTTCAGTGCCATATAGTACAATAGGTTCTAGAACTGATTGGAATATTTTGAGCCAGATTCTAATTGGGATTTGAACTGGAATAAATTTTTTAATGGCATAGAAAGCCCTTCTTGCTTTCTCCTTCAGTTCATTCACAGCCAGGTTGAGATTTCCATTTGGCCTGAATTTCAGCCCGAGGTATGTGTAATTAGTGACATGATCAATTTTGGTGATACCGAGGGTGAAACTGAGTCTCTTTCCCTGACCTCTGGGTCATTTTTGAAAGGTTAGGACCTTTGTCTTGGTTGGGTTTATAGTCAGGGCACAGGTCTGACTGAACCTGTGCAGGATGTCAAGGTTCTGCTGTAGAGCCTCCTCTGTAGGAGACAGCAGGACCAGATCATCTGCATAGAGGAGGAACTTTATACTCTCTCTCTCTCAGTATCTGTCTTTCTCTCTCTGTTAGTCTCTTTCTCTGTCTCTCTCTCTCTCTCTGTCTTTTTTCTCTGTCTGTCTCTTTCTCTGTCTGTCTGACTCTTTCTCTCTGTCCTTCACTCTCTGTGTGTCTCTCTGACTCTTTCTCTCTCTGTCTTTCGCTCTGTCTGTCTCTCTGACTCTTTCTCTCTCTCTCTCTGCCTGTCTGTCTCTGTATCTGTCTGTCTTTCTCTCTCTCTCTCTCTCTCTCTCTCTCTGTCTCTCTCTCTGTCTGTCTGTCTCTCTCTCTCTCTCTCTCTCTCTCTCTTTCTCTCTCTCTCTCTTTATAGATTTTGTTAAACAGCTTGTTAAGTCCATATTTTTTATTAATCACAGATGTCATGAAGCCATACCAGTCCCCTTGATTGAGCTGTTGCTATAGAAACAATAACAGACAGAACCAGTGCATTTGTATTAACCTGTACACCTCCTGACCGATCGGATTTGTCTGCACTGTGATGTCCACTGTTTAAAAGCCTTCCAGGTCCTGAGGGTTTCCCTCATGAACCCTGCAGCAGATCTGAGCCAGCGCAGCACATTCCAGCAGTGCAGAGCCATGACTCTTAACAAGCTGGAGCATGTATCTCCTCCACACCTACAGTCACACTGCTGCTCCTGCAACACCATGCTAACCCAACCAGACCCAGTCACTGAGTGTGTGTGTGTGAGAGAGAGATTGTGGTGTACTGGTGTGCTGATATACAGGTGTATTGGTGTACTGGTGTGCTGATATACAGGTGTACTGGTGTACAGGTGTAGTGGTGTGCTGATATACAGGTGTACTGGTGTGCTGATATACAGGTGTATTGGTGTACTGGTGTGCTGATATACAGGTGTACTGGTGTACAGGTGTAGTGGTGTGCTGATATACAGGTGTACTGGTGTGCTGATATACAGGTGTATTGGTGTACTGGTGTGCTGATATACAGGTGTACTGGTGTACAGGTGTAGTGGTGTGCTGATATACAGGTGTACTGGTGTGCTGATATACAGGTGTATTGGTGTACTGGTGTGCTGATATACAGGTGTACTGGTGTACAGGTGTAGTGGTGTGCTGATATACAGGTGTGCTGATATACAGGTGTAGTGGTGTGCTGATATACAGGTGTGCTGATATACAGGTGTACTGGTGTACAGGTGTAGTGGTGTGCTGATATACAGGTGTGCTGATATACAGGTGTACTGGTGTACAGGTGTATTGGTGTACTGGTGTGCTGATACACAGGTGTATTGGTGTACTGGTGTGCTGATACACAGGTGTATTGGTGTACTGGTGTGCTGATATACAGGTGTACTGGTGTACAGGTGTAGTGGTGTGCTGATATACAGTGTACTGGTGTACAGGTGTAGTGGTGTGCTGATATACAGTGTACTGGTGTACAGGTGTAGTGGTGTGCTGATATACAGTGTACTGGTGTACAGGTGTAGTGGTGTGCTGATATACAGTGTACTGGTGTACAGGTGTAGTGGTGTGCTGATATACAGTGTACTGGTGTACAGGTGTAGTGGTGTGCTGATATACAGTGTACTGGTGTACAGGTGTAGTGGTGTGCTGATATACAGTGTACTGGTGTACAGGTGTAGTGGTGTGCTGATATACAGTGTACTGGTGTACAGGTGTAGTGGTGTGCTGATATACAGTGTACTGGTGTACAGGTGTACTGGTGTGCTGATATACAGGTGTACAGGTGTAGTGGTGTGCTGATATACAGGTGTACTGGTGTACAGGTGTAGTGGTGTGCTGATATACAGGTGTACAGGTGTAGTGGTGTGCTGATATACAGGTGTACAGGTGTAGTGGTGTGCTGATATACAGGTGTACTGGTGTACAGGTGTAGTGGTGTGCTGATATACAGGTGTACAGGTGTAGTGGTGTGCTGATATACAGGTGTACTGGTGTACAGGTGTAGTGGTGTGCTGATATACAGGTGTACAGGTGTAGTGGTGTGCTGATATACAGGTGTACTGGTGTACAGGTGTAGTGGTGTGCTGATATACAGTGTACTGGTGTACAGGTGTAGTGGTGTGCTGATATACAGTGTACTGGTGTACAGGTGTAGTGGTGTGCTGATATACAGTGTACAGGTGTAGTGGTGTGCTGATATACAGGTGTACTGGTGTACAGGTGTAGTGGTGTGCTGATATACAGTGTACTGGTGTACAGGTGTAGTGGTGTGCTGATATACAGGTGTACAGGTGTAGTGGTGTGCTGATATACAGGTGTACTGGTGTACAGGTGTAGTGGTGTGCTGATATACAGTGTACTGGTGTACAGGTGTAGTGGTGTGCTGATATACAGGTGTGCTGATATACAGGTGTGCTGATATACAGTGTACTGGTGTACAGGTGTAGTGGTGTGCTGATATACAGTGTACTGGTGTACAGGTGTAGTGGTGTGCTGATATACAGGTGTACAGGTGTAGTGGTGTGCTGATATACAGGTGTAATGGTGTACAGGTGTAGTGGTGTGCTGATATACAGGTGTACTGGTGTACAGGTGTAGTGGTGTGCTGATATACAGGTGTACAGGTGTAGTGGTGTGCTGATATACAGGTGTACTGGTGTACAGGTGTAGTGGTGTGCTGATATACAGGTGTACAGGTGTAGTGGTGTGCTGATATACAGGTGTACTGGTGTACAGGTGTAGTGGTGTGCTGATATACAGGTGTACAGGTGTAGTGGTGTGCTGATATACAGTGTACTGGTGTAGTGGTGTGCTGATATACAGTGTACTGGTGTACAGGTGTAGTGGTGTGCTGATATACAGTGTACTGGTGTACAGGTGTAGTGGTGTGCTGATATACAGGTGTACAGGTGTAGTGGTGTGCTGGTGTACTGGTGTACAGGTGTAGTGGTGTGCTGATATACAGTGTACTGGTGTACAGGTGTAGTGGTGTGCTAATATACAGGTGTGCTGATATACAGGTGTGCTGATATACAGTGTACTGGTGTACAGGTGTAGTGGTGTGCTGATATACAGTGTACTGGTGTACAGGTGTAGTGGTGTGCTGATGTACAGGTGTACAGGTGTAGTGGTGTGCTGATATACAGGTGTACAGGTGTAGTGGTGTGCTGATATACAGGTGTACAGGTGTAGTGGTGTGCTGATATACAGGTGTACAGGTGTAGTGGTGTGCTGATATACAGGTGTACAGGTGTAGTGGTGTGCTGATATACAGGTGTAATGGTGTACAGGTGTAGTGGTGTGCTGATATACAGGTGTACAGGTGTAGTGGTGTGCTGATATACAGGTGTACAGGTGTAGTGGTGTGCTGATATACAGGTGTACAGGTGTAGTGGTGTGCTGATATACAGGTGTACAGGTGTAGTGGTGTGCTGATATACAGTGTACTGGTGTACAGGTGTAGTGGTGTGCTGATATACAGTGTACTGGTGTACAGGTGTAGTGGTGTGCTGATATACAGTGTACTGGTGTACAGGTGTAGTGGTGTGCTGATATACAGTGTACTGGTGTACAGGTGTAGTGGTGTGCTGATATACAGGTGTACAGGTGTAGTGGTGTGCTGATATACAGGTGTACAGGTGTAGTGGTGTGCTGATATACAGGTGTACTGGTGTACAGGTGTAGTGGTGTGCTGATATACAGGTGTACTGGTGTACAGGTGTAGTGGTGTGCTGATGTACAGGTGTAGTGGTGTGCTGATATACAGTGTACTGGTGTACAGGTGTAGTGGTGTGCTGATATACAGTGTACTGCTGTACAGGTGTAGTGGTGTGCTGATATACAGTGTACTGGTGTACAGGTGTACTGGTGTACAGGTGTAGTGGTGTGCTGATATACAGGTGTACTGGTGTACAGGTGTAGTGGTGTGCTGATGTACAGGTGTAGTGGTGTGCTGATATACAGTGTACTGGTGTACAGGTGTAGTGGTGTGCTGATATACAGTGTACTGCTGTACAGGTGTAGTGGTGTGCTGATATACAGTGTACTGGTGTACAGGTGTAGTGGTGTGCTGATATACAGGTGTACAGGTGTAGTGGTGTGCTGATATACAGGTGTACTGGTGTACAGGTGTAGTGGTGTGCTGATATACAGGTGTGCTGATATACAGGTGTGCTGATATACAGTGTACTGGTGTACAGGTGTAGTGGTGTGCTGATATACAGGTGTGCTGATATACAGGTGTGCTGATATACAGTGTACTGGTGTACAGGTGTAGTGGTGTGCTGATATACAGTGTACTGGTGTACAGGTGTAGTGGTGTGCTGATATGCAGTGTACTGGTGTACAGGTGTAGTGGTGTGCTGATATACAGGTGTACAGGTGTAGTGGTGTGCTGATATACAGGTGTACTGGTGTACAGGTGTAGTGGTGTGCTGATATACAGTGTACTGGTGTACAGGTGTAGTGGTGTGCTGATATACAGGTGTGCTGATATACAGGTGTGCTGATATACAGGTGTGCTGATATACAGTGTACAGGTGTACTGGTGTGCTGATATACAGTGTACAGGTGTAGTGGTGTGCTGATATA